>NW_028280786.1:975000-1275000 GCF_059751285.1 Brachycentrus maculatus
TGCTTATTAATACTATAATAGCCCTCTGAGCGCGTACATGTTATGAAATAAATTTTCTACAGCTACATATGGATGTAAAAAATATTAATTTGTTCCATACATGCGTAGCCATTAATATTTTATATGCGCGCAAAAAAATACGTGTATTTTAATATTTTATAACTGTTTTAATATTTTTTTTATAAATCGTGTTACCATTTCAAAATGTGTACCTACGTTAATCATCTCGTGATTTAGGTAAATAAAAAATACACCCTTCTTTCGTGTAAATAAACTATTATTTCATTTGCAGCTTATAATAATAATTATTATTTAAATTTTTATTAAAAAGTCATTAAATTAATTCAAGCAATTAAATTCAGTCAGACTTAAATTCAGACAGTATTTTTTTGAGACATGCGACGAACATTTTGGTTGTTTGAATTCAAACTTATTCAAAGACTACTGAAGAAATTTATCGTCTCTGGACAAGCACTTCAATACAAATACCCTAATCACTTTAAAATCGTAAATTAATTAAATTCACCGATAAAAGATTTAATTTTGAGTTTCCGATTTTCCACCTATACACCTACTTAACAAATATGAAGAAAAAAATCCTATACTTTTCCTCGTGAGCAAGAGAACAGAACGAGGACGACCGAAAAAGACTTTCACGATCATATCAATCAGAATCTAAAATCTGGCGGTGTCAAAAGTCTGCGTAATCGGAGATGGATGTGAATGAGGCGAGGAGTGTATGTCAGGAGAGAAGAGTGTGGAGTTCCATCTTCTCTGCCTACATCTGCGGGGAAACGGCGTGATGGTAGTTGTAGTAGTAGTAGTAAGATAAAAAATGTAAGTTTTAATTTAACAGATGCTCTTCCATGTTTATTGTTAAAAAACGGCAATAGACAATAATAAGAAAACACTTGAAAACAAGATGGCACTACATATTTGTGCATTGAGGGTATACCGTATCGATGTGGGTCATTGCTAACTTTAGATTGAGCCTACTATGAGTAGATATTGTACATACAGGGTGACACAAAATTAATCACCCTACGGAAATTATATAATTTTTTGCAAATGGCGTCGTACGTCAATCATATTTGACATTTGTGAACTAGACAGTATACAAACAGATTCAGGGTGGCGCAAAATAATAATCTACTTTTGTTTTTTAATAAAATTTTACCAAAAAAAAAGTTTTGAATAGTGGTAATCTTGATTTGGACCTTAAGAAAAAAAAATTTAAGTGAAAAATATGATTTCCGCCAAGTGGCTGCCGTCAGTATTGATATTGTACATATTTGTGCCCGTTTTATCAATCTGTTAAATCAGTGCTTCGTAGCCTTTCCTCACCTACGTCACACCAAAATTCTTCCTAGAATTTCGCGGCACACCATAAGCTAAAATATCGCTCACTCCTTTCAACAATGTCATAAATCAAAAAACTTGATTTTTCAGGAGATCGTTTTTAATGTTAAAAAATATAAAACAATGTAATAAAAATAAATATTAAGTCACTTATTGAACTTTTTACTGTGCAACAGATCTTTTTAGGTGAAACCTGAATATTTTTCCTACATTTGAAAAATATTAAGTTGATTAAAATAATAATTAAACATCACCTTTTCTTCAAAATGCAAGAACAACACTTTCAGCCCAGTAGCGAGTAAATATTAAGTTAAAAATATGCCGCTTTTGCTGGGATATTTTATTAGTACATGTTTTAGTACATTTTCTGGGCATTCCTACAACACGCAGTACTGAAAATTGACGAATTTTGATATTTGACGTTTTTGAAAGGAGTGAGTAATATATATAGACCATTGAAAAATTATTTAGTTTTATGTATTTATTTTATACTTTATTTTAAAATAATTTAATTTTATGAAAAATGATTTGTCATTGTTAACGCACATTGATCAATTATTTTTTGTAGATAAATACATATTGAAAAATTACAAAATGTCTAATACATTGAATTTTACTCATGAATCCTGCTCATGGCAAACCACTGTGCCATAGCACACCGGTTGCAGAGCACTGTGTTAAATTATAAGATCTTCCGATAGGGTCATTCATTTTGTGCCACCCTGTAGTGGGTGCCTTTTCAAAATGAATGTATCGGAACTGCAAGTAATTTTACATGATGTTGTTTTCTTACAATCGATTGCACTTGAAAACAACTCAGTACAAAGTGTTTAATTACCCATGGTAACAAACGAACTTACTCGGTTTATTTAATTTAACATGAGGTAGTAGAAATAGAAATAGTAATTAGGTGCATAAGTAGGTACGTTCATAATATTCACTCACTACATTTTGAGTGTGTTCAAATCCTTGTTAACAAATGTGAGATTCTCCAGATTAGACTTAGATATATATATATATATATATATATATATATATATATATATATATATATATATATATATATATATATATATATATATATATATATATATATATATATATATATATATATATATATATATATATATATATATATATATATATATATATATATATATATATATATATATATATATATATTTACATATATATCTTACTTCTTTAGCACTTCTATCTCTCTCTTTGGGCTTCTTATGCCCTGTAAAAGTTTCCAGAACGCCTCCGTTGTAGAAAGGGGGCGTTATCGCTTACTTTGAGAAATACTGAGGATGTAAAATAATTTTGGAAAGATCTGTGCTTAGTAAAAAACTCACTCAAATCAAATTTAGATACTGCCGAGAATTCATACATGAAGCTACGTGTAAATTATGTACTTGAAATACTTGAAAGTGTTCAGGCCAGGAGTCGGAATAATCGACGGGTACGGATGATGAGGAGATGCATGAATGTGGAAGAGGCGAAGATTGTTTGCAAAGACAGATTGATTTGGCCTGCTGTTCTCTTTTCTCCGTCATATAATATTTTCTCCTTTTTTTTCCAGCAACATAATATTCATACGTAAACATCATAATAATAAAAACACTTTTGTTCCTAATTTGTTTACTTTAATTGCGATGTAAAACACGACTTAGCATTGTCATTTACGTGGCTTTATCACCGCATATCGCTTTCACCCATTGCTAACCCAATTCGTAAATATTGGCTATCACTTTAAAACATGATCGGAATATATTATTTAAATACTGTTAGAATATTAGAAAAAAATGGCGGTGAACAAGTTTTAAAATAGAAGCCCGAGGATGTTCTCCAATTCCGAAAAAGGTTTTAACCACGTTTTTTTTGTTTTCGCGGATGTGCTAAGTTTACGCCTAGAGCTTAATTGACGACCTCCTAATTTGGAAATACCGAGAATAAACGAGTGTGACCATTCTCAATGAATAATAATACTCTTAAATTTATCGTTTACTTGGTAAATAGTATGATTTATATAATAAAATAACAAATGTGTATAGTTTTCCCACATATTCTTTATTTGACCAGTGACTGGGTTTCGTCATTACGATAAAACTTTATACTGATTAGTTATTTTACTATATAAAATGCAGTTCCACCAAGAATATCAGTATAAAACTTAAATACTACGATTTAATCGAATTTATTGTGACGTACAATGCTTTCATGCTCTTGAACACCGTATGTTAATTTTAAGATTTTACGTTGTTTTTATTATACATGAATAAATAATAAAATGTACAACATAACAACGATGCTGAATGAATTAATTTGTGGAACCATTAAATACCCATTAATATCTACCCATTGTGAATTCGTTTTGCAACTCAATCGATTTTCTTACGAAAGTTACGTAAATGTTTCTGAATTACCCTATTAATCTAAGAATATTAGGGGTACATTTTTTACCCGATTTATTTCCTTCGTACATATCAGGAATGACATATCTTGTAGCGCGAGGATTAACCATTATTTAACACGATTTTAATAACACGCTACAAAATTATTTTAATTTTTTATAATTGATTCGGCAGTCGCTTTGTGGTAAAATCTATCCATTTTTAATTTATGTTGTACTTAGTAAATACCATATACGGTGTTTAAAAATGCTGCGAAATGCATCATAACATGTGTTACATATGTTACAATAGATTTTAAGAAATAGTGATATTTACCAAGTAAAACTTAAATTATTTTTTATTTTGACTAAATCTAAATCCAGCGTGGTCAACCTATATTTGTATGTAAATAGCGGACCATGAAAAAAGCACGCATTTTAAATAAATCATCCATAAAATATAATTTTTATTATATGGATGATTTACAATATTTGTTACACAGTCAGATATGAAATAAGTGATATTGTTTTCATTATTATATTTATTACTCAGATTTTTTTTTGCCACACAGGCATGCTGACATATTTATGTTATGTTTTGTGTTCTAGTCTAATTTATTTATTTATTATTTTTCAACAATCTATAGGCTATTCTATTGTATTTAAGAAGAAAATAGATGTTGGCATTTTCTTAATATGAAATAGATTAAAATCACCCTTGAAGTGATATTTCACGAAAACAGCGCTATGTCCAATAAATAAATAAAAATATTTTCAGATAAATTATTTATCTGTACGCTTTTTCACTGACGTTGTCCATAACTCCCCTATGCAAACCTCAGTACTAAATCATCTTAACTTTATATAAGAATCAATCATGATAACACGATCCGTTACGGTGTCCATTGCACCATCGGGTGCTGATAAGGTTGAAAAGTTTTTCTATGTCTTCTCCGATTGGAAGTACTCATCATTCAACTTATTTTAGAAAATACTGTTATAAAAATGAAATCGTTTTTATGTAACTTTATGTTTATCATGGCAACTATTTCTGCTTCTTTCCAGATAAAATAATATGTTTTATTTACTTAAATATATATATATATATATATATATATATATATATATATATATATATATATATATATATATATATATATATATATATATATATATATATTCATGTGTGTTCATTTTATTAATTTAACGTGTATATCTATCAAAATTATACCTTCAATGTTCTGATAATAATATGTAGGCAATTCAAAAATACATACCATTAATCCTATGTATAAATTATGTAATTCATTGTGGGTATCGCATTTTTTTTCAATCCAATTTACATAATTAATTAAAAATTTGTAGTATATACATAAAAACACATGCTATAAAACTATAAACCATCGGTCACGATACGAGAGCGTCAGCGACAAGCGGAGACAAGCGGCAGAGCAGTATCGCACAGTATTGTTTTCATTGACCACTTATGATATTAGCAGCACGTGGCTTCGCTAAGGCGGAAACGCTCTCAAGTTGTCGTCTAGTCTTCGTGTAATTAGAAATCTAGGGAACACTACATCTATTTTATGCTGTGCCCTATGCACTATCGGATGCGGTTAAAGGTGGAGACTGACCGGAGCATTTCGTCGTAACATCGCTCGCGGCGAGCATCACCGAGCATCCGAAACTATGGATGGAGCGCTCGGCTCGCTGTACTGACTGCCTGAATGCTCGCATCGTGCTCCGGTCAGTCTCCACCATAAGAGTAAAGAAAATAAAAGATGTCTGCATTTTTTTTTTTATAATGGCATCATTAAAATTAAGTAACATTGTATAATATATTAGTCTTCCCAGCTAGTGTGGAGGTATTTGAAACCCCCACAATGTACCTAATAGATTCCAAAGCAAAGGACAATGAATTTAAACCCTTGGACATTCAGCGGGAGAGTTCAAAGCATTCTTCATAGCTGGGTCATTGTTTTGGACTGGGAGTTTTTAGATGATTGGCAGAGCACATACGTACCTCTTATCCGGTATCGCCAGGCCGTCAGGAGTTCAAAACGGTTGGACATAGAAAATTACAAGATGAAAAAATAAGAAGAAAAAAAAGTTCCTTAAATTGCAAAAATCGGTCATTTTTAAATGTTGATAAATATTGACTTATTGGTAAAGACGGTGAGAGCTTTAAGCTTAATTTTAAATCACCTTTAAACATAAATAACTACCTTGGTTTTAAAATAATTAATTGTCATCTAAATAATTGAGAAACTAGCATAAGTTAAGTGTAGGGATATGTTATAAAATAAAATAAATTTTTAATACAATTTTTTTATGATTTTGGCTGATACTTTGTGACAGATTTTAAAAACTTATAAAATAAAAGTTCAGCTTTGTTTTTAACCACTTTTATTTTCGTGCTTTTTTCAAACCGATTTCACATAAATAATATATACAATACACACCTAAATTAAAAAGCTTACATACTCGTTTTATTATAGCTTAAAATACAATATAAAAAAAGAGTTTTATCGAAATAGTAAAAGAACCCTGCTTCGAAAAACCTTTTCGGAGAGATGGAACAGATCAAAAAACAAAGCGATTTTATTCAGAATATCAGAATGACATCTTGGAATTTAGAAAACGGACTGTATCTGTATAAAACTTAATGGGTGACATCTATGATTGAAATTGATAAGTTAGCAGAAATCCTTTAATACGTATACGAGACTTTTATCTAGATAATTTTTTTACTATGCACCTGAGAGCAAAAAACCATTTTATTTACAACAGTCATTTTATTTACAATTTATTGAGTGTTTTCAATTTTACACACAAATAGTGGACTGGATTCGCTAAGAGTTCATAATATATTTTACAACATAATATCAATAAAAAACACTGTTTAAAAAAACAAAAATTAGAAAACACTCAAAATATTATGAAAATATTCAAGTATTTGGTGTTTACAAACAGATCGGTCGAAAACAACTGATGATATTGGAAATAGTAAACATTTTATAAATATTAAATTCTGTTTTTAATTTTTGATATTTTTTTATTTTTATAGTAGTTTATTGTTCTTAGTTTAGAATTCTTAATTTTTACAAAAGTACAATGTATTTTTTTCCACTAGTAACACATTTTGAGGTGGCAAAATTATCCTGTGATATTTTATTTCTAGAATTCTATGCACATAATATTTCTTTTCCTTCAATATTTTTGTACATAATGGATGATATTTTAAAAATGGATAATATACATACAATGCGAAAAACCTCTAAAATAATATGTATTTGTTGTCAGGTTTATTTTGTTTACAGGTATAACGCATAATATGTATATTAACTGTTAAACGCGAGAAAAAAACATATTGGTGAGGTTTCAATTTTTGATCACCCATTAACTTTAATATTATATTTAAGAGAAAAATAAATTTGCAAATTTATTAAAAAAATATTGTTTCTTTTTATTTCTTTTAAAGTTTGAATAAATTATTTTTATTTATCATTAAAAGTAAGTCAATTTACTGTAACCAAAATCTTTTGATTTTCTTTGGTGCCTGCACTGCTAAGCGACAAAAATATAATTATGTAGGTAATTAAGATCGCTGCCGATTGTGATGTGTAATTCCTAATTGTTTCTTTTTTGAGTGTCTCTTAGTTTTATTTTTTAATTATTAACAATATTATATTTAAATTCAAATTATTAAAAATGTAAATTCGTTTTTATGTGTTCAGCAAATGAGAAGAAAAGTCTCAAGATTGCTCTACTGTCGAAAATTATTGTAGGTAAGTTAAGGTTCGCCATTATGAAATTTAAAGATGCAGCCTTTTTATTTAAAAATTAACCTTAATTATAGAAAAACTACGTTTAATCATCATAAACTATCATTATTTCAACATTTAATTATTTGCTAAATCAATATTCATAAAGTTTGTTGTATATAATTGACAATAATCCATATCAATATTTTGTACAATATATGATACAATTTTATATTTTTTTGACAAAATGTGGCACACATTATCATTACTTCATCCGTGTTTTTCTGTAAACTTGATAAGAGCATGATCAAATATATGATAACGCAGCCAAAAATTGACTTATTAGCAATATAACTGGATTGTCATCTACTAATATATTATTATGTATGCACGTACGCATCATATAAAAATAGTGACATCGGCCTTTCTTGGTTTAATTTTACCGATTTGTCACCATTTGATCTGCTATGATTACCAACTCTATGTACTTAGGTAAAAAAAAATCGATGGGTTTGGTTATGTTCCTAGATTATAATTCCTAGCGATATTCCACATTACTGGAAAAAATAAGTTTACTCACCAATTAGTGTTTCACACTCACTATTAAAATATATTTCGTACATAAAATATAACATAACTGGTTAATAATTTATGTAAATTCAATAAACTGTTAGAAGCGTCGTAATATTTTTATTTCATAATATTTATTGCAATTGTACCTAAAAGTTCATATTTGGTAGTATTTCTATTTGACATTCATTTGTTTCGAATTAACGTAGTAAAAAAATGCATAGAAAAAGCTTAGTTTAAGGTTCTGCTTTTGAAAAGAAAAGCCTCATTTAGAAACACCGAAAACGCATGTATGTTTTAGTATAAGGTCATTTATTCACGTATTTATAAGAATGTAATGAAGGATATCAACATCTTTAATTGATAAACACCTTTTCATAATAAAAATGCAAATAAATAAATAGTTTGTTATATCTGACGAACGTATGGTACCTTCCTAATCTTCTGCTGTCAAATCTCCCGCAATTTCTGATCAGTGTGTTCGCAAACGCGCTCGGTAAACGACGTTCGGAAGTAGAACGTCGAGTGAATTTCGAACGCAATGTGTCAAACGAACTATAGAATCTAAAAACAAAACTCTTTCTTCCATACAAATAATTCGAAATCGATTTATTATATTTTAAACAGTATTTGTGATTGACACTTATTTGTACTTAATAATTTTATAGTTCAATTAACTAGCGCCGTACAAAATAAATAATTTTATCGAATAAGGGCTTTTTTCTAGTGTATAATTGTTCTGCGATAGCGAGTTCATATGTTATCCGAATTCTTTAGTTATTTGAACAAGTTCATTAACGTCTGTGACGAGTTTAGTGACAAGAACTAATTTTATTTTTATCAACTGGAGATAAACAATACTATGGTAAGAATTTCGCTTTCCATTTTTATCACTACCGAATATCCGTGGTGTTTTTATATTGTGTCAACCGAAAATTTCCTTTTTTTGTCGGAAGAATTTTTCCTTCCCCTTTAAAGAGAAGAAAAATACAAAATATTTGCAACATTGTGAAAATTTGGAATAATACTCCATTTATTTGTTTTCTATTATTGAATTTCGGGAGACGACAAACTTAATAAAAAACGAAAAAGGGATGGAAATATTTTTTACGTTCACAGAACTTTCTGATCGACGATCTGTCATCGACTGTTAAAGTAATCGCTTTACGCACTGCGCAACCATTAAATGTACGATATTAATAAATATCCGTTCAATTGAATTTATGTAAATATCTTCTTCTTCATCTTCTTGCTCAATGCTGAGCGTCGTGGTCTTCTGGAATGTCAGGCACTTGGTGCACAAGTCCTCTCCATTCTTCTCGACCAGATTACTACAGGCATGGTCAGGAGGACTTTAATGGCTTTAGTACTGCGATACGGAAGGCAACGGGAAACCACTGTATTATTCTCCCAAGAAAGTATTATGTAAATATAGATCCATATTTATATCCGTATTCACAATTCTCGTTAATATTTAATCTTTTAACGAAAACTCCATGCCAAAAAATATTTTATTAAAGGTCTGTCATCCATCCTACATCCTACCCTCATTAAGTAAAATTAATTATAATATTATCATGTAAATTTCTCTAGAACATTATGTCAAAAAGCAATAGAGAAAGCAGTTTTTACGTTTGTCTTCTTAATATTTACTGTAATCTTCAGGATGTTTTGCTTGATTTTAGCAGAAACCTTTTCATGAATATTTTTTTTACATGTTATAAAACATATATGGCTGACTAAGTATTGCACCCACCACTTAGTCAAGCTGGAATAATGATTTATTATTATATTTATTAATTATTTATTATATTATTATTATTTATATTCTTATTATTATTTATTATTATAAGGATTCGTAGCCGAAATAAGCCACCAAGGTGGTGCATCACAGCTTGACAACGCGAGAATTTTTCTTCTTCATTTGTCACTTTTTTGTTAAAAGACCCTCCCACTAATTTATTCGTCTCTGTGTAGTGATCAGTTATAAATATTAATAACAATTCTGATGAAGATTAAAGCTTGAAATTGTGAACAAAGATACAGACGTACTTAAAATATTATTTAATCAATTTAAATACTTCCTTCGCCCTGTACTCTTCATCTGTACCTCATCAAATAAATTCCACACCTGGGTTCGATGCGGTGCTCTATGCACCATCTGAGTGCGGATAGGGGTTGTGGTGACTCCGTTAGGTCTCTAATCGAATATGTGTATGTTATACTTATATCATTTGTGAATGTTTGCATTTCTTACATATTAGTTACAATTATAACTTTTATTATAATTTATTTACATAGCTTTTAGGGAAGTAGGTACTCCATAATACAACTTGCAAAAGAATTGTGTTCAAAAGCACTATTAATATTAGGTATTATTATACCTTAGTTTAATGCAAACCAGTTTTGAAGCAAACAGTCTTTTTTTCAATACTAATTAATGCTAAAAACTATATTAACAAAACTGCTAAAAAATATTAGTCTGTTACATTACATTTTTTGTGATCACCAGATACAAACGAAAGAATGAAATTGAACGTTGATAAAATAATAATAAAAATTCGCCCAAAAAGTCCAGATTTCAATTTCAAAGGATCCATTTTTTCCCGAATGTATTTTCAGTTTTCAGAAATTCGCGGCAATTTCAAGAAATCTAATTCACCGTATTTATGCTAAATACCGGGATATTTTCCGGGTCGTCGAGATGTCATGTCCTGACGTACGCCCTAATTTTAGGTAACTATCCGGCAATCTTCCGGTTAAATGGGATACCGGATAAAAAGCGGAATTCCGAAATACGAAACGCCATTCAATCCCACGACGCAATATTTTTTCTCGCACTCGGCACAAGTACAGTGAAACCTCTATTTACGTTTTTTAAGGGACTGAAAAATCAACTAGCCTACCTGCAGACGAGCCGCTAAAATAGAGACTATGCGGGTTATTCCTTTTTATAAAAAAAAAATATAAAAAAAACATAATAAAATAATTAAAAAAACTTATATGGAAGGAAAATTGGTATATATAATAGAAGCTCTGCGGATTATTTCTGTTTAAAAAAATATTTAAAAAAAATTTAAAATTTAAAAATAATACAAAATAAAAATTAACAAACTTAAACAGAAGGAAAATGTTAATACCCAAAATATGAATTTTTGTGAAGATCATGTATGTATATGAGATTTTTGCATACTAGATTTTTGGAGGGAACGTATAAATAGTAATGACGTGACCAATAAAACGACCAAAAACCGTAAAAACTGCACGTAAACGATGATCGCAAATAATGTTCAAAAAAGAAGCGTTACAGATCGAGTAAAAAATCGAATAACAGGATATTTTCGACGTAAACTGGGGAAAAAACGTAAATGGGGGTAATAAATGTACGAAAATATATTGGGACTGAAATAATTACACGCAATTGGCGGGAAAATGTCAAATCCGGCGACGTTAAATCGGGGCTTCAGTGTATTTCATATTGTGGATCTTTATGAAGCAGAAACTGTACATTTGTACGGAACTTATATGATTGATTTAATATATGTAAGTGCGGAGAGAATCATATATTTATAATTATTAAATGCAACAAAATCACCCGGTAGCACGCGATATTAATAGAAAACACTAGAGATTTCTAAACCAGTGAGTGTAAAATGGCGTTCGATAATATCAGCAATCTTCGCTTTTACAGCGGCAGTGTGCGATGTGCAACCATGTTAAGCGATTACCCATTATATGTATACAATTATTGGAACCATTCGGTATAATATACATTTATATTGATGTATAATAAACTTCGTGCCTCTGTATTAAAAAAATAATTTATACGTAAGACACCATTTTCCGGAAATATTGGCGGGAAATACAATACGTACATACATACTATGCATACTATCTACCAATGGCAAATCATTAGGACCATAAACAATAATAAATATTTTCTATGATTGTTACTAAATTTGAGCAATTTTTTGAAAAATTAGAATCATCTAAAATATTCAAAGCCGCTATTTTAACCCGTTTAATATTATTACCTACTAGCTGTACCCGGTCACGAGTTGCTGTGGCTCAGTCTGGTCAAAGGGGGAAAAAACACACATTTCTAATATGCTTAATGTCACAATCCTTGTGTGTGTATAATATTTTAGCAGCTGATAAGAAACACGCTCTCTGCCATGAGCAATGTATTGCGTGTGTTTCTATTATATTCAACAGGTGGCGTTGCCATTGTGGTAAAACTGTTTTAAAAAAAACATTTTTTACCTGTCGCGTATATAAAAACACGCCCGTTTTCGAATGCACAACTGCGTCAAAATTTCAAAGCAATCTGTGAATAACTTTTAAGACTTAAGGTTTTTAACAAAATATCATTTATATTTTTATTTATATAGCCACGTTTGTGGAGCGAATTTGCTTGAGAAAGAATTCCAAATCAGAGGCGTGCATTCTATAGAGGCAGAAAAACAGTGCCTACCCTGGATTACTCGCGTTTCATATAGAAACACGACCAGTGCCTACTATGCCTTATCCTCACCCAATCCTACTGCCTACCTTGACTAAAAACTCTGTTCACGGCGCTGTATCATAGTATCCCATTTGTAAGAATAACGCACAAAGCCTCTATTACAGGCTTGTCTGCAGGTACGATAGTTATGAAAGGGAAGGTAAATGTAAAAAATACATTAAAAACACTCAGACCAATTGAAAATGAGTATTTCTTGAATTCATTTTGCAATTGGCGAGAATCGACGCCTATTCAATTTATTCGGCTGGGAGAAATTCGGTGAATCCACTAGCTACATAGTTCATGAAAAGGCGTGACACGTGGCTTTTTTTCAATTCTCGCCCTTACGTCCAAGTTACTCTGAAATCTACGGTTTATACAACACCGCTTATCATGGCCCTACTTAAACTCCTACCTAACTTTATATGTTTTATAGCCCTTCCTACTTGTGAGTGGGTTTACTCTTTATGGTTAAAGTTGCTATAATTTCATCTAATTCATGAGCTAAGATTCAAAGCAAAAATGCTCGCTTCAATTACAGAATGCAAGAGACTGAGAAGAAAAACATATTCATTGGTATTATTTTTTGACCTCTCAACAAAGATGAAGATGAATATGGCAGTCTAAGCATTAACGGGGCTTACGACCGTCATAGAATGGTTTAAGTGATCACTTGTAACATTCACCATTTCTACCTACGATTGACAACCACACTACTCGAATTCTTAAAAGTTCTCTCTCTCTCTCTCTCTCTATATATATATATGTGTGTATATATATTTATACATATATATATATATATATATATATATATATATATATATATATATAATATATATATATATATATATATATATATATATATATATATATATATATATATATATATATATATATATATATAATCTCTTCCAATTTCGAAATACTGTACTGGGATCCCTAGAATTTCAAATTTGAAATTCATTCAAAGTTCTCTCTCTCTCTCTCTCTCTCTCTCTCTCTCTCTCTCTATATATATATATATATATATATATGTGTGTATATATATATACATATATATATATATATATATATATATATATATATATATATATATATATATATATATATATATATATATATATATATATATATATATATATATATATATATATATATATATATATATATATATATATATATATATATATATATATATATATATATATATATATATATATATATATATATATATATATATAATCTCTTCCAATTTCGAAATACTGTACTGGGATCCCTAGAATTTCAAATTTGAAATTCATTCAAACTAGCCTATGACGGTCGTTAGCCCCGTAAATGCCCAGACTTCCATATTCTTCTTCATCTTCATGTGTGTATATTAGGTTAAAATAGTTAAAAACAAATAAAAAAATAAAAAAATGTATTAAAAAAGAACTCCACCGACAAGACACACAAGGTGGCTTGGTGGGTCTCTGCAAAAAAAAGTTCTAAATATGTAGAAATTGTGATTTAAATAAATGTATACAAATAAATAATAAATAAAAAAAAATTAAAAAAATCTATGTTGAGAAGTCAAAAAATAATTTGACAAAATAAGATAATTGGAGATAATCCAGATTTGTGAACAAGTTGACACACTCAAAATGCACTCAAAATGTTGTAAACAACACAAACGAATACGTTTGTGTTGCTTCCTCTTATGCCAAATATTTCTTCCCTAAGAGCAATAGATTGCAAATAAGATGTTTTCCGTAAAGAAAACATAATTATTTATGAAGTTTTCCAGTCTTGAAATGAAATTCTTTATTTACTGATTAACGATGTTTATATCGATAATTATCATTTTTAAATAATATCTCATTAAAATACAAAAATAATGTTAATTCAATCGTTGTTGTTCATTGATTGTTATTGATTTTCTCGCAATCTATCTTTCTAGACCCGATTAATGGTGAGTGCAGTTGTTATCGAAAAATAGTTAGGTACCTATCGACTATCAATTATGTCAAATAAATAATAAATAATAATATTATCTGCGTTACTAAATACAACATTGATTATATGAAAAACAATGGCATATCCAATAATTACAATTTTCTATTGAATCGTGAATTGATGCAATCGGTCGTGAAGGTTCAAAATGAAAATAGCGTGTTTGCTTGAAAATATTAGGGTCATGGAGATAATAAAATATATAAGATGGAGGAAATTAGCCAACAAATTTTCGGACATCGTTATCGTCACTTTTCTCTGTTTATATTTCTTTAAAGCTTAAGTTTTTGATGTCGACTTGTCAAATATACAAGGAGACAGAAATACGCAATATGCTACAAAATTTGTCTTTCGTGATAAGCATTAACTGATCGAATTGAAAAACTGCATAATGTGTATAAAAACAATTTTATACGGCTGTGAAACATGGCACCTAACAAGGGCCCAGGCGTGTACTAAGCTTTGAGAATAGGTGTCTGCGGAGAATTTCATGCGTGCGATGGTTTGACTTTGTGAGGAATGAAGAGATAAGGCGCGGGACGCAGCAAATCTTGGTCACAACTGTCGCCAAGCAAAGGCAATTCAGTTGGCTTGGCCATGTGCTCCGCATGCCTCCCGACAGCCGCCATCAAGCTTGCCTCTTTTACAAGGCATCAGGTTCGCGCCGCCCGGGACGACCACTGCTGAAAATTCGTTGGCAGTTCTCGTCAGAACTTCGGGACGCGTATTTGACTTGGGAGAATGCAAAGGAGCTGGCAGCCGACAGAAAGGCTGGAGACAGTTTGTGGACTCCAAATACTCCACTTAAGGAGCGGATATTGTGTAGTATTTTTTTTTTTAAATTTGATTGCCCATCATTGGAATACACACACGTGCAAGTATATATTATAATATATAAAATAATTATTATTTTTATTATTTTTTTACTTTATTTATTTTTTTGTTTTTTAATTATTTTTTTAGTCAACACGAGAATCTACAACATTTTGAGTGTGTTCAAATACTTGTTCACAAAATCTAGGATTATCTTCAATTATAGGAGTTATTTTCATATTATTTTTTGACATCTCATCAAAGATGAAGAAAAATATGGTACTCACATACTAATATAAGAGTTTCTGCTTAATAAAAAGCTTCTTTACATCTCACCAGTCGCTAGTGAAGTTCTAGTATTCAAGAACAAGGTTTCTAAATTGGTTCATATATATAGAACTTCCAAGAATTTGAGTAGTGTGGTTGTCAATAATGGGTAGAATTGGTGAATGTTACACGTGTGTAAAGTGATCACTTAAACCAGCCTATATGACGGTCGTCAGCCCCGTAAATGCCCAGACTTCCATTTTCTTCTTCATCTTTGATAAGATATCAAAAAATAATATGAACACGAGAATCCATTATTCCAATCAATTTGTGAGGGCAATGACAGGAAATCGTCATACGACCACATGACGGCTTGGATTTAACTCATACGTTAAATCAACACAAAGCTCATTAATATTTTTTATGAAATGAAAGAACCGGACGACTAAAATATGGACAAAAGAAAAACAGCTTAAAACGTTGCGAAGAATGCTCTATTCATAAGTCTCGCAACAAAAGCCCGGTCTCTTAACTTTTCTTTGTCAACGTTTTCTGGTAAATTAATACTGTGTAATCCTTATTCTAATATCGCTCTTCGTACCGGATTTTGAAAACGCGTGCAGCTTTGTTTCTTCACATTCAAATTTTATAAGAAAAACGCAAAACATCCTCACTTTAATATACTATATGGTAGGTATACGCGGATACAACATTAAAGGTAGGTACAGCTATGGTAGTTTTTTTTCGTTCCAGCACGTTTTTTCACAGATATTTAAAAAAAAAAAAATTTAATTTTCGAATTCTATTAGATGAAACAATGTTTGCGCTTACGTAATTACAATCCATGTTTTTAAATTCATCAAAATTTAAAAAAAATATGGTATTGCAATGAATTTTCAAACGATATTTGAATATATTTTACTATAAAATAAAGCACCAGTTCAGGGTTTTTTTTTTTTAATAAGTATTAGAATAAAAATTCACTTATATTATTTGGCTCCTCTGGGAATCGATCCCGAAACCTCCAGCACGGCAGCTAAAAACGCTTACCATTAAACTTGGAGCCGGACGTAATTATAAATGTATTTAACTGATAAAAACCTTTTCGTAAAGTAAACTTTATATCAATAAATAATTAAAAGCTTGTATTGGTTATATCAACAACCACAAAATATATTAATGAATACATAAGTCAAGCACACTTTTTAAGTATGTTTATTATTATATTTCATTTTGTCTTCCATCTTCTCTATTCTTCTATTTTCTCTTCCTACCCCCACGGTGAAGCGGCGTGATGGTTATTTTTTTTTATATTAAATCCCGGACCAGTTGTTAAGTATAGTGGTAAGAAGCAAATCAATTATTTCAATACTATTTCGCGGGCCTTGTACGACATCGTAAGAACGTTTGTTCACTACACGGAATTTTACCGTCTGGCACGTCAGTTAGCATATAAAACGGATGATTGGCTTGGATTGGCTTGTGCTTTTGTCCATCTTTTTTCGGATCGGTGCTCTTGATCGGTGCGTGAACACGTTGCACGTAAACTCAACGCTAAACTCGATCACGCTAAACTGTCGTAGTCGCTTTCATTTTTCTAAACCGGACTACCGGACGGTAAAATTCCGTGTAGTGCATAAGCACCTTAACGTTAATTTTGTCATTCGCGTGTTGAGCTGTTGTTCAACTTTTTATGTTATATCTGTTGTTTGTTTATCCAAATGTTGTATTTGCCTTGTTGCAGTCAATTAGCATCGTAGGGTAAACCGCACAGTGACTGGTCGTCAAAGCAACGCGCTTAGAGAAAAGGCCCATTAGCAACTATTTCCAATGAACTTTTAAATCACTTAATTCATTCTGACTCTTATCCGTACCCAATGGTGCATTGGGCACTGCATCTCATCGACGCAGTTTTATCTAGATCGTTAATTACGTGATTGAAATGTGGTGATCAGTCCTGCGCTTCAGGAACCAGTCCAGGGTGATATTAAGTAAATATTAGAGAAAAAATTCACTCATTTTTATTCTGACCCCACTGGGAATAAAACCCGGGACCTTCAGAACGTTAGCCAAACGCGCTAAATACTACACTATGGAAGCGGAAAAAAAAACAATCGAATCGCAGTAACAGACCACACTTATGCTTTTAAAAGCCATCAGTATAACACATTTTATAATTCGATAGTACGGATATCACATGTATCCGACAACTTTCAAATGACAAAAAAAATTATCACCCAAGTTAAAAGTTGCCAGTCTAAAAAATATAAAAAGTTTTTTTTATTTGTCTTATTCGTCTTGACTCATTTTCCAAATAAGACACCACCAAATCCGACAGATCCTTATGTCCCATTACCTCATAATTTTTTGTCAACTGAATACCCTCTTTTGCATATTTTGCTAACCCGTGTAGGATGGGCTAGTGGTTAAACCGAGATTCTCTAAAATTCTCAAAACTGCTGTGAAGAAATGATATGGTCATTGACTGGCAGTGGCCAGTTACTCTACGGTCTTCCCTTTCACATTTTTGCGTGTGGAATTCAATTTATTATAATATCGTCTATTTTAAGAGGCTTGCATAATGGTAAAATATCAGGTTAATGGCCAAGTTATAATCTTCACCCTCAGAGGTCATGGAGTTCGTATACTCTAAACGAGAATTAATTTGACTCACATATCAACATAACGCGTCATGCATACTAATGTCATAGGTTGGTTCATGTACAAAGGTCATTAATACATTTACTCAGTAAATCTTCAACCTTTTGTTGAAATTCTAATAATTCAAATAATTAGGGTAGAGTCATACATAATCGGACAGCTTGTAACGCCAGACATCACAAATAAATGTTGCTATGTAACGCCGGACATCACAAATATGTGTTGCTATTTTTTTTTAAAACTAATCACATATTGAGAAAAATCAACTTTGTTATTTCATTTTATAAACATATCTTGTCCATAAAGATACGTACATGTATCACTCAATTTTGGGTGCTTTGCCAATAAAAAAAATATAAATCTATATATATATATATATATATATATATATATATATATATATATATATATATATATATATATATGTATATATATATATATATATATATATATATATATATACGTACATAATAAGTTACAAAGAGTATTATATATGATAAACATATGTATGTACATACATATGATACTATTGAAGCATAGTCAGAAACAATAAATAAGTATGGATATAAAAATATTGATTGAAATAGGTATAAATAAATCAGAGACATGGTAAGAAATAAGTAGGTAATAGAAATTAAAATTTTGGTTACCTACAGTATACTAAGAAGGAAATTTGAAAAAATAATATATAAACATAATAAAAAAATAAGAAATCAATAGAGTTAGAGGTAAACTTGAAACACAGTAAGAGTTTTTTTTTACCTTTTTAATCAATAGTAAATTGTACATGCAACAAAAAAATATTTAATATTGATGTTAACACTATCTATAATCGAACCCCGAACCACATATACCTACGGCACATGGTGGCGAACTACGCTACAGAAGCAGGATATAAAAAAGTAGGTCTACAGCTTTTTAAATTATAATCATCGAAATTAAATGGTAACTTAAATCGCCGACACCCGGAGACACCCTTAATTATGGTGTATTTTTTTCTTCTAAATATGGTCTAAAAAACCAGTACCACGTTAAACAAGTTATTGTTTTGGTACGGAGAATTCAGAACAAAAAATGGTTGACACGAAGACACAATTATACTGACCCAATGATCCGATCGCCTGCTCCACAAATATAATAATACACTGCTTTATTCTGATACCATCGATATTAAAAAGATAACCTCATGAATCATGTATTTATACACCAAGTTGAAGAGAGATTTGGTTAGATTAAATTATAACCATTGTTAATCACTCGATAATAAGTATAAATAAGGAACCTACTGATTTAAAAAGTTTCAAATAACTTTAAACCCTAATGGGTTATTTCATTAATTGATTCGGCAGTCACTTTGTGGTAAAACCTTTCCATTTTTTTTCATTATATTCTAAAAAAATCCAATTATCCTTTTAAAAAATTGTGCGTAGAGACACGTCTGGTTTCTCGCGCAGACGGTCGCTTTTTAAATTTTGTGTTTGCGAGCTCCTCCTAAAGGATCAAATTAATACTGCATAAGTCGATGCGGTTACACTTTGTTCCATTACGTGCGGATAGGGGACTTTAACAATAATAACGAGTTATCGCATTTTTTGCAGATCCAACTTTATTTGTTAGACGTGTTGATTCGTGACCTTCAAGTGGTTTTTCTAATGACAAAAAACTACATACTATGTGATGGACTAATGGTATTTTATTTTTTAATAACATTATCAATAAAAAGTGAAACGGATTACAAAATTTAGCTCCGGTGCCAATAAAATAATGGAAATAAAAAAAGGCTTTTTAAGTCCCACGCACTTAAATGTATTCAGTGTTACAGCACAGGAAGTCTAATTTTATCATTTAAATTTGTTTCGATTAAAAATTTTGCTTAAATTATTTATTTAAAAAACAGATCTAAGTAGCTTCTTCTTTTAAACTTATAACTCATATACATAGTACATACTTACAAATTTACTTTTTTCATTTTCATCTGTCTGGTTTTTGTTTTCTGTTAAAATCAAATATTTGTAGTTTATATTATATTAGCACTTTTAATCTTCTACTTCTAACCCTTATCCGCACCCAATGGTGCATAGGGCACTGCATCGTATTGACACAGCGATATCTTGATCCTTATTTATATGAAGGCAAGGTGATCACTCATGCACTTCAGGGACTAGTCCAGGGTAATGTGAAATAAATATTAGAGTGTAAAATCACTCATATTTATTTCCCCCCTCCCTGAGAATCGAACCCGGGACCTCCAGCACGGTAGCTAAACACGCTAACCTTTACACTACGGAGGCGGACTTTTAATCTACATATTAATATTTCTGATATCTATTGTATTCTTTCCAGTGCCCTTTATTAATAACCTAAAAAAATGTATACCCACACACAGGCCATGACATTGTGTTTTTTTTTGTAATGATTTTATAATAAAAAATGTTCTTGTAATTATGATATATTGTTAAATGCAAAAAAAAGATTAAAAAATGGTAATAGGCAGAACAGACATCTCTAGTAGTTGAATAAGTTTCATTGAATTCCATTTTTTCGATTTCTGATCAACAGATGAAATATCATTTTGCTCTGTAAATATGTCAAAAACGTGATAGCCATACTAAAATTTACGAAAAATGTAACACATCGAAGATGCGTGACATCACATATATCGCTCACTCCTTACAAGAACGTCATAAATCAAAAATCATCAATTTTCACTTGTGCATGTTTTCGGAATGTCCAGAAAATGTACTATATCCCAGCAAAAGCCGCATATTTTTAGCTTAATATTTACCCGCTACAGGGCAGAAAGTGTTGTTTTTGCATTTTAAAGAAAAGGTATTAATCAATTAATTTTTTTAAAATACTAAATATTTTTCAAATGGAGAAAAAACCTTCAGGTTTTACCTAAAAAGATCTGTTGCACAGTAAAAAGTTCAATAAGTGGCTTGATATTTATTTTTAATGCATTGTATTATATTTTTAAACTTTAAAAACGTTCGCCTGAAAAATCAGGTTTTTTTATTTATGACGTTCTTGAAAGGAGTGAGCGATATATGTGAACGTTTTTTACTGTTTTTGTTATATTAATAATGAATCGTACATCTCTCTAATAGAATTGACCTATACAGACTGATCTCTAATGATGCAAAAACCCACTACATACTTGTGAATCTCTGAATGAATGTCACAATGCCTTAATGTATTTTTTACACTAAATTTATTCTGGATCTGAACCAAAATTGTATATTTAATGACGGTCATTTTGTATCATTATATCAACAAATTATAAATCATTGTGGGCGAATGGGGAACATTCTTTATTTTGTTCTTCATTTATATCAATTTTTATATTCATTTTTCAAAAAAATATTAATAAAAAACTTAAAATTTCTGTTGGCAAAATAATTTTGGTCACACTTAAAACACAATCAATTCATCTTCGCGGGTTCTAATCTTTGTGATGATCGGTCGCTTCTTTTATGATCAGTCTCCATCCTGCTCTATCCTTCGCTCGTGTCTTCAACGTGGAGTCAATTTGGTCCATGTAGGTTAAGCGGAATCTTCCTCTGTAGTTTGTGCCTTTGCACATGCCTTCCGCAATCGTCAAAAGCAGGCCTGGGTGTCTTATATCTTGGCCTATCCATTTGGCTCGCTGTTGTGTTACTTCATTTAGTTAGCATCTAGACCCCCTGCTTAATACCTAATTGTTCCTTACATGTTACAACCAATGAATACCTAACATGCGCCTGTTGCACCACATCTCAAACGCCTCCAGCCGACCCCGTTCTGCCTGCCCGATAGTCTACGTTTCGCTTATTATTTAGAAAGTTTGAAAATTTCAATCGTTCCTATTTTCAAATATTTTTTGTTGGTAAAACGCTTCCGATAATTTTGACGAACTCCATTAGTACCTACTTTTTGCGAATGAAAGATTTTTGCATTTTTTAAATCCCTTGATGTTTACCATGACAAGGGATTCACTGTCAAGTTGACAGTGTTCGATTAAACGAATTACCGTCGATTTGGTATATCAAGAGTTGAAGTAGATTTGGTTAAATTGTGATCAAAATTTAGCCATGATCCCGGTTTGTGTACGAACTCTCAAAGAATCTCAATCTCAAAGAAAAGAATCTCCATCCAATTCTGTAATGTAAAAATATCATTTCCGTTATTTTTTGTAAAAATATTATTTTCGACCTACGTTTAGCATTATTTTTAAATGTTGCACGTTTTACAACATTTTATTACGTTTTAATTATTTGTTTGCTTTTGCGCATGAGTGATGTGATAATTTTATCATAAATAATTGAAATTCTCGGCATGTTTCCAATTATTGACTGATTATCGTCCAATTGGACAGCGTGTGGCTTGACACAGTTAAATAATGATGTTTTTGTATCTCGAAAAGCAATGACACAAGAGATAAAAGTTTATTATATAAAATATGTGAATTAGAGTGTCAAACCATTATGTCATTACGTATACGTATGCTTTATTAAAATAAATACAGTAAAACCTCGATATAACGGATTATTTAAGGGGAGGGGATGTCCGTCAAAGCTGAGAGTGTGTTAAAAAAACTTGGTTTAAAATATATTAAAATACTTTTCTTGAAAATTTGAATACTGTATTTAGATATAAGTAAACAATCTTCTTCAAACCCTTATCTGAACCCCGATGGTGCATAGGGCACTGCATCATATAAACGTAATGTTATCTTGATCTCTATCACATGAAGGAAAGGTGATCAGCTAACCGCTTCAGGTACCAGTCCAGGGTAATATTCAATAAATATTAGAGTGAAAAATCACTGAAAATAAATATTATAGTTTTGTAAACAATACAAAACTATAATATTTATTGTCGTTGCTGTTTGATATCGACGCACTTGCTTTCGGTAATCGTGCTTTGAAAAAGGAATCAAGTTTTGTTTGCACTTTTGGAGTTTGCTGTTTTTTTTTCATAATCAACTTTCTAAAATATGGAGAATGCGTATAATATTTATTGACCAGATTTTTGTCCGTTATATCAGAAGTTCGTTAAATAGAGGTCCGTTATATGGAGGTTTTACTGCATTTTTATACATTTTTTTGTGAATTTTTCTATTGGAAATTGAGATTGACTTTGAATTTGAAGCAAGTTGTCCAATCTTTAAGTTTCTTTGAGACGCATTGACGAGTGGTTTCGACATAAAATTGATGAGACATTTGACACTATTTTTGAGACACAAATGCATGAATATTGGGTAGAATGAATGTAATTGCGATTCTCAGCATGTTCTCAATGTGCTAGTCTGATATTTTAGTTCGAGAAGTAAGAAGTTAGATTGGTATTAACAAAAAAATATATTTTTTTTATAATTCTGATGTTTAGTTTTTATTTTTATCTCATCTAGGTACTTTAACTTCTGAGTCATCATTATTTAGACGTGTGATTAACACCGCGTGCAGCTTATTTCGGTTGAAATAGCGTAAAGTATACATACTCAAGTAGGTACAAAACAATGCAAAAAATATATATTTAAACGTGTGATTAACACCGTGTGCAGCTTATTTCCTTCGAATTAGCGTAAAGTATACATACCCAAGTAGGTACAAAACAATGTAAAAAAAAATCAAGGCGATACTTTCATCGTAGTGGTAGGTAAAGAGGATAGAACGCCAAACGACTATTTTTATAGAATTTCCTTCGCCTGTCCCATTTTAATACATCTCATAAATCCATGCAGGTCATGTCATATCATGACTTCTTCGGTTTCTACTTCCAGACACATCCACATCGCAAATCTGCTTTGCCGTCATTTCATCACTCATTCCTTCCACACTTGCCATTTCGGAATATTATCCATAACGCGATTTCTAAAAAATAAATGATTTGTTTAAATGTATTTGAAATAATTTAAACTTGAAAGCACTCGAAATTTCGTAAAAGTTTGTTATAAAAAAAATGGACTAACTGTCCATCCTAATAAATCGAGAGTCTATTGTATATATCAACTTACAGATAATGGTTTTTATTCGTAGGCACGTAGACGGCTTATTATTGTGGCTGAATTAATTTTAAATTCTAGTCTAGTCCGAGTCTCATAAGATTCCCATGGCAACTTTTAATGTAGTACCGATTTAGTCGACGGCAGTACCATCGCTCGGATGCTGGAGGAACTAGTTTTAGGAGCTTACAAGGCGTATAAGGTTTCAATTACATTTTTTTCTAACATCCATTTAAATCTAACGAATATCTAAGAAATACCCAATTACCGTGCTAAAATAAAGATTGTTTTATTGATTAGGTCTACATAACCTCTAATTCTTGTAACGTCATCCTCACACCTCACCCACGAACAACAAATTAGGCGAATTAGATTATATAGTAAAACGTCCTCGAGTTTCGAGTTTGTACGCAAATATTTGACCACAATGGTATTGTAGAAATCTGTTTTACCTACTTTATTAGCCGAGACGCAAACTATGATATGGCACGTTTTTTGAATGGGTTATTTTCTGGAAAATAACGATTTGTAAATATTTACTAAAAATACCGATTTTATAAGCCGAATATGAATTGATGTAATTTAAAACAAAAGGGATCTCTTTTGTACAAGATGCAACTTTATTATTATTTTACACACTTAGTGAGCAGATGCTTGGCTGCAAACCTAGCATCAAAGGTTCTTTTCCCATCAGTTCCTAAATATTTTAATGTTTTTTAATTGATATGAATGTATTTTATTACCTTATTTTCATCCAATATTTATTTCTTACCTGTAGAAAGTCCTTTAATATTAACCCTGTAATACTATCATTATATTTTTACTCTGCTAAAGATATTTTTTCTACTTTAATAACATTTATTTCTTTTTCAAACCCTCAACTGCACTCGATGGTGCATAGGGCACTGTATCATATAAACGCAATGTTATCTTGATCATATGAAGGAAAGGTGATCAGCCCTCCTGTTCAGGTACCAGTCCAAGGATAATATTGGATAAATATAAAAAAGGGAATAAATGATTAGGTATAAATAATAAAAATAAAATTATATGTAAAAATGTGTTTATATCAAGTCATCACTGGCCTCACAGACAAACCTCACTAATCCAAAGTTTAAAATAAAATCTTGTCAAATACCTACCTACCTTCTCTATCCTGAGCCAAAATCAACTATTAAAAAGAGATCTCACTCGCGCTAATGCACCTTATGGAGGAATCAGACTTTATTTCTACATTAAGAAGAATATGGAAGTTTGGGTATTCACAAGGCTTATGATCTGTCATAGGCTGGTTAAGTGATCACTTTACACATTTTTGGTTCTAAAAATTTAATTAATGTGGTTGTGAATCATGGGCGAATGTTGCACATATCACTCACTCCTTTCAAGAACGTCAAAAATAAAAAATTGTCAATTTTCCGTTGTGCATGTTTTCGGAATGCTCAGAAAATGTACATAAACCCAGCAAAAGCGGCATATTTTTAACTTAATATTTACCCGCTACAGGGCAGAAAGTGTTGTTTTTGCATTTTGAAAAAAAAAGGTATTGTGTAATTATTTTTTTAAATATACTAAATATTTTTCAAATGGGGAAAAAACCTTCTGGTTTTACCAAAAAAGATCTGTTGCACAGTAAAAAGTTCAATAAGTGGCTTGATATTTATTTTTTATAAATTGTATTATATTTTTAAACTTTAAAAGCGTTCTCCTGAAAAATCTTTTTTTTTTATTTATGACGTTCTTGAAAGGAGTGAGCGATATGTAAAGTGATCACTTAACCAGTCTTTTCACAGGTCACAAGCCCAATTAATACCCAGACTTCCATATACTTTTTCCATCTTTGTTGAGATGTCAAAAAAAAAACAGAATTGTGAACAAGTATTTGGAGACACTTAAAATATTTTGAGATTTTATTTCACTCGGCGCTCTATAATATATTTTTTATTTACCAATCACGTCACCGAAAGAATCAAAATGAATGAATGAAATGATGCAATTTTAAATATTTTTTCAGAGAGTGACCGTGTACTTCGGGGCTCTGATCCTAGTCATGGCTCCGCCCCGTCGGGTGCTCCAGGGGGCAGAGGCGCAGGCTAGGGGTGGTGCACTGTACCCCCGAGAGTCGGAGACCAGGGAGGTGAAGAGTCTGGATGGAGTGTGGAATTTTAGGCTCTCGCCGCAAGACCCTGAACACGGCTTCAAAAACCTTTGGTATAAGACAGACTTGGAAAAGGTAATCCTCTTGTTTAATTTTTTAAACCTCTAACACTGATACACACACAAAATTTCACAGTTGTTTGCTGTGTGTTTTAGGATTACTTCGAATCGGCTTCATTGAATACAAGTAGAATGTTGACCATCTCTGATTCATTCACAATAAATAGTCACTTTCGACCCGAACTCGCAGAACTGTCAAAACTTTAGAATTTTTTTAAAAGTAGATAGTGTTTAGTTTTAATTTGTCTTAAGGATTTTTTTGTTGTTGTTTTAAACCGTACGACACTATAATAAGATATGTAGTAATTTTAACACAAGTTTTTGAAAAATTGATTAATAAATTATCTGGCAGTCACCTAGTGAGAGGATATTCCTACCAGTGTCAAGTGTTATTTTTATTTACAAACAAAACAATAAAAAAATAATGACGAACAAAAAAATCATAGTTTAAATACGTCTAGCTTTTTATCATTTTAGAGATGACTGCAACTCTAGAATTAGGTTCAGAAAGAAGGGTGGATACCTCGATGGAGAGTTGAAAAGAAATTAAGTTATCATTATTATATAAGTACTTAGATTTAGGTACCTACATAGCAACTCGTGATTCTTTTTGGGATTATAATGGTTGATCCGTTTTCCAGACAGGTCCAGTTGAACCAATGCCCGTCCCGAGCAGCTACAACGACCTGACACAAGACCCGGAAGTGCGTGATCACGTAGGGCTGGCGTGGTATGATCGCCGCTTCTTCGTGCCAGACTCGTGGCGCAGAGCTGAGAGTCGCATCTGGCTCCGATTCGGCAGTGTCCATTATGCAGCCCAAGTCGTAAGGAAAACCTTTATTTTTTAAAGAAATAAAGCTAGCTCATGAATTTTGAAGCTGATTTTGCACACCACAATTTAAAATTTATTTAAGCATTTAATTTGAATCTAAGAACTCAATTGTTAAAATATGAGTAAAACTGTGTATAATCAATGGTATTTTATGGAGCTAGAATACACTACACACAATGTCATTCTGGTACTTTTTTACAACTGGTACAAGTTGTTTAAAGCTTTGTTCAAATTTATTTGAGAAAAAAGCAAAATACCCGGAGTGATTGTCTCTATATTCACATAAACTGTAATCTTATTTTCATTGATCAATTGATCACACTAATCACCCTAAGGGGAGTATCATACTGGTATTTTTTTGGCAGTTTTTTTTCTGTATTTAATCATTAATGTATTATTAGACTGCTCTCAATTATTGCCAATAAACAAAAATGACAAATTAAAACAGTAAAAAAACTGATACATTTGCAGATTATGTGTAGTATGTTTACCACTAAGACCATGCTTAACATACAGCCTTTTTTTTAAATTACGTAACATCCAAGTGACTCTGAAATCTAGCTACGGCTTATGCAACTATTTACATATTCCCAATATTATTCAATACAAAATACGTTCATAAAAATATTTTACAAAAAATTATCTGGCGACATCTTATGTTGAGAACCAATGGATATAAAAAGTATCATAAATGGGTCTTTTGTTTAAAAAATTTATCTGGTACATAGTAAATAAGTATTATTATTGACAAATGTGTCGGGTTGTGGTCTTGTGGTTAGAGTTGCGGACTCTTGAGTCAGAGTTTCTCGGTTCGAACCCACTCTACCACAATTTGATACATATTTCTAATAATGAGCTGATTTGGCTCACAGAAATAGTATGAAATTGAAGTATTTTTGTAAATAAAAATAAAAACACCAATATTTCTAATTTTTTTTTAATGATATTTTTTTACCTACTTTTTAAAATAATAACCCAAAGGTAGGGCGTTTAATACATGCAACTATATTAACCGACCTTTGAATTATAGAATTTATTTATTTCATCTAAATAACATATTTGGTAGCAGGTAGAGTTAATTTAGTGTAGGAGTAACTGACACAGTACATTGCACTATGGGTTCCCCTTTCCACTTGAACTATCAATTAGTAGTCTGCCAATCGTCAATCGTTAGCAGGAACTAGGTATACCAGGACCAGTGAATACTTCCTAATATATTTTCAGCTATAAATACGTAGCCGTAATATTGCAAGAATGTTAAAATAATGGTATTTTAGTGTAATTATTGACATTTATATGTCCCTATTTTAATTTGAAAGCATTATCATTAAAGGTTCATATGTTGATAATATCTACTTATTTGTATTTATACGTCCAACGGAATACTTTGCTATTACCTATCCACTTACACTTAAGAAGATTCCAGCTATCCCCCCATTCCCATCTTATCGAAACATTAACACGCGTTATTTTGTTAACTTTAAGCATCCTCCAAATCAATACATTTTTTATTCATTTTCAGATAGACAATTTATAAAGATTTATTTATTCATTTACTAGCATATACCCAGGAGGGTTTTAAAATAAAATGGGCAATATAATGAATTGAAAATATCGAATGTTTGAAAAAAA
The DNA here is from genome assembly GCF_059751285.1 of Brachycentrus maculatus. Taxonomy (NCBI): domain Eukaryota; kingdom Metazoa; phylum Arthropoda; class Insecta; order Trichoptera; family Brachycentridae; genus Brachycentrus; species Brachycentrus maculatus. The sequence continues at coordinate 1,003,987 of NW_028280786.1, forward strand.
ATACCACAAAATAATCCATAGAACATTTTATACTTTAATTGATTTTTTTTCTTCTTTTAACCCTTTTCTGCACCAAATGGTGCATAAGACACTGTTTCATATTGTCGCAGCCTTATATTTTTCGTTACTTAAATAAAGGCAAGGTGATCACTCCTGCGATCAGGCCCAGGGTATTATTAAATAAATATAAGAGTGAAAAATCACTAATATTCATTTTGACCCCCGCTGGGAATCGAACCTAGAGTTTCCAGCATTGTAGCCAAACCCAATAACCTTTACACTATGTAGGCAGACATTGAAAACATTAAAATATAGTAAATTTTTATTTATTTATTATCTTTTTTTATTTATTAAGTTTCTACTTGAGTTTCTATGATGTACTAACCATTAATTTATTCTATTTCAGTGGATAAATGGTCACTCTGTAATGTATCACGAAATAGGGCACTTGCCCTTTGAGCAGGAAATAACTAAATACATTAACTACGCTGTGGAGAACAGGGTAACCGTTGCTTGTGACAATACTCTGCTCAGGGACACTGTTCCACAGGGATATGTCAACGAAATTCAGACGTAAGTTTATCAACCAATTGTTAATTTAATTAACATGGTTTTTTTTAGATGGGGGCTACATTTATCATTTACCTTGCTTATTATGTACAAGGTTTATAGATCAAAAAGTGGATTTTCGTTTCTTCTAGCTAAGAAAATGTTTTATTTTTATATTTGCTACTTATTTTCCACTGTTTATGACCTCACCCCATCTTACCTAACCCCTTATTTAAAATATTGGATAGCTGGGAAAATTTCTATGATCTGTACAAGTTTCCACACAAATTTCCACTGTCCTCAAGATGCGCAATTGATTTATTTTATTTCCTGTTCTTTCTATGTTCTAGTGAAAACGGTACAAAATTAAAACAGTATTTTTCATTTGACTTCTTCAACTATGCCGGGATCCACCGCCCTGTATACCTCTACACTACTCCGAATCTATACATTGATGATGTCATAGTCAATACACATATTGACAACACAACTGGTACCTAATTAAATAATTACAGTCCCATAATATTTTACTAACATAGCGTGTATGAAAAAACACAAATTTTCTGAAACTTTAATAAAATGTTCAATATATTTCCAGGTATAATAGTGTATAATGTATCCTATGGTGGGTACTCAGATGATCAAGAGGTATACTGTTATATCAATGTGTTGGATAGAAATGAAACCATTGTTGCACACAGTATGGGATTAACTAACACTATAGAAATACCTAATGCCAATCTGTGGTGGCCTTTCCTGATGCATCCTGACCCAGGGTATCTGTACACGCTTGAGGTAATAAACGCAAGATAAATATGTATAGTCGATTCTCGTGCTACAATTCTTTTAGTTTCATAAGACTTCGTAACTTGAATTTATAATTTTTCCCATAAGAATTCATGTATAATGGATTAATCTGTTTCGGGCCCTAGAAAATAGTTCATTATATGTAACAGTAATTCATAAGGAAAATTTAAATTAATGATTTTAGGTAATAAAACAAGAGATACGCAGAAAAATACATTTCATTTCATCTTACATACTAAAAAGGATAAGGAGTAAAACCTTTTAACATAACTTGCAAAAGTTTTATCGAAGTGATATCTTTCAATGAGACTTTCTATAATTCACTTCATTTTAAATACATTTTATTTATCAAAGAACAGTAACATGTTCCCTTCCTTCATTTATCTCTAAAGATAGAATTTCCTCATCACTGTCTTTTGCTGTTTCAGTTTTTTTTGCACATTTTTCAGTCTGTGGAATCATTTGTAACTCAAAGTTCCTCTGTAAAGATTTGATGATTTATTTGCATAAAGATACAAATGATTTATACTGAACCATTTTTCGATTGTAACCGTAAGCATAAATTTTAAAAATAATAAAAAATTGCAATATTGCAAGTCTTAACTGTTAAATATTAAGAGACCATTTCATCAAATAGGTTCAAATGCTGCATGTAAATATCCCCTTTGCGCTTACTGTATGGCGGAATTTATATTTGAATTTATATACTTTCTTTATTCCAGGTTCATATTGCAACACAATCTATAAAGAATGCAGATATCTATAGATTGAAAGTTGGTATAAGGACACTTGCATGGTCTAACAAACAATTCTTCATCAACGATAAACCGGCTTACCTTCGAGGGTTCGGAAGGCATGAAGACTCGGATGTAAGACATATTATATTTTACATACATGTTTTTTTTTTAACGATTATAGCGAAAGGTAAAAGACAATATTTCCCCCATGGCTTTCCATTTCCGTGGCATGTCTGAAGTCAACTATATGTTTCTGATACAATCTAACTAACCATGTTTAGGTCTTTCATAAGACCTAGAACGATCTCTGTTTTATTTTCAAAGATATGCCTCAGTAGCTGGGGTATTGTCAACCTAAAGAATGCTTATGACTTACAAATAGTAAAAAATACTCAACTGATTTTCTATGATAAAAGCAATCCTTTTTGTGATCTTTTGTATTATTAATCATTGACTAATGTAATTTATTGAATGCGAAATACATTTTTGAAAGATATGAGAGATCGTACAAGTCGCAAATTTGTTTCTGTCATAGAAAATCAGTTACGTATTCTTTCAATATTAAAGACGATATTTTATAATCTGGCCCGATACCAAACTTACATACTGAATGTTATATTTTCCTATTACAATATCATAATTAGTGATTATTCTATGGTGAAAGCAATCCTTTTTGTGATCTTTTGTATTATCGATTGTTGACTAATATAATTTATTGAATGCGAAATACATTTTTGAAAGATATGAGAGATCGTAAAAGTCGCAAATTTGTTTCTGTCATAGAAAATCAGTTACGTATTCTTTCAATATTAAAGACGATATTTTATAATCTGGCCCGATACCAAACTTACATACTGAATGTTATATTTTCCTATTACAATATCATAATTGGTGATTTGATAACTTTGATAATTTGGTATCTTTTCACGTAGGCCTTTCAATAACCCAAATTTATTTTCTTAGATCTTTTTCATATTTATATAATACTTGTTCAATCTCAAGTTGAGAACCGAAAACCCAAATTTAATTATTCTAATTAATTTACCACCATTTGGTCTATCATCTATGATATGTTTTAATAACTAAAAGTAATAACAATAATAACGTATAGAGTCTAGAAATTTCCATATCTCATTCGTTTTTTGGTGATAAATGTTAAATGATATGATAAATGTTCTCCTTAATATTGTTTATGGAATATTAATAATTATTTTGCATCATATTCTTTCTAGATTCGTGGCAAGGGGTTAGACTTGGCATTAGTCACAAAGGACTATAACTTAATAAGATGGATTGGCGCTAATACTTACAGAACTTCACATTATCCGTATGCAGAGGAATTGTATGATTTTGCAGACGAACAGGGTATCATGATAATAGATGAATGTCCTAGTGTAGATACAGAGTAAGTTTTTATTTTAATGTTATTGCATGCAGCCCCATATAACGATAATACAAAACAAACAAGGTGGAAAAGGTATTGATATTAATTCACTCATACGAGAAGAGAGGAGCTATCTGCATGCAAACAAATTTAACAATTTCATACAAATACAGCAGGACGTGTTTAATTCGAACGCTGAAAATTTACCCTCTGTTCAGACTAGTGGAGTGTTCGGATTACAGTACAGAGAATCTGTAGGGTATTTTTGTCAAATAAAAAAAAAAAGTGATATTATTCAACTTTTTAAACAAAAGATGAGATTTGAAGTAAAAAGCTTTGTCTCTCACTTTATGTAAAAGACTTAGTCAGCCCATTCTAGGTATGTACTAAGGGATGAGTGGGTTTTTAGATTACAGAGGTGTTCAGATTAGCGGGGGTTTGGATCAAAGAGGTCCTGCTGTATCTAAAAAAAATTACCTTTTCTGTGCCTAGTAGAGTAGCATACAAATATGTCTTAATTATAACTTATACCATTTCCCTATATCGCAGCATCATCAATATCAGCCTAGAACTAGCAGTTTGCAGGAAAGTTTGGCTGTAATCCTTTGGTGTCTTTATTTCTAATATGTTTGCATTACACATCCCCCTTACACACTTTATTTGAAATCATAAAATCAGGACCCTATAAGCAGTATATCAACAAAAATCATAGAAATAAATAAATGCTGATTATTGTTTATATCATAATAAAACCATTAATTTACTGAAGTGTTTGCTGATTCCCAGGTTATCAAAGGGTTATTTAGAAATCATATTTACTTTTAGCCTCTATTCTGAAGCCCTTCTATCAAAGCACAAGGACTCGTTGACGGAACTAATCAGAAGAGATAAAAACCACCCCAGTGTCATTATGTGGTCCATCGCTAATGAACCCAGAACTCAATTACTCGCTGCAGATGATTATTTTGGGTATGTAATAATGCATTCTCTATTTTTATCTGCTAAGCTTTATACATACTACACAATTTTGTTCAAGATTTCTAATTTGAAACATCTGATAAAGGAATCCAGTCTATTTTCATAGTGAATATAACTAGGCATTTAGCCAACTTATTGAACGTAGACATAAAAATTCCAAAATGAAATGGAAGAAAAAATTATCTTCGATTTTACTATTCGATAATTGGTATTTATAATATTTCATACACCATTGTACTTTCCATCATATGGACTTCTCACATCGAACTTGTTATAAACTTTACTAGACTGTGTCATAAATAACACAGAAAAATACAAAACAAAAAAGTTTTCCCATTTTAACATATTATGTAACACACATTAAGATGTATAAGGATTTGGACTCACTTAAAAAAAAAAATGTTTAAATTAAAATTAAAATAAAAATTGTTCAAAATTACTATCTAGAAACGTCAGCTACCTCATCTCTAACTCCAACAAAAAAGTTTTTCTAAAATATGTTCAATGACTATTTCTGCTTATTACATGCATATAACAACACTATCCCCTCTGTATAGCTATAAAAGGTCTACATTCTGTTTTCACAATCGAGTAAATAACAACTGATATTAAAGACGTTGTGTCATTTTCCTTCGATGCCAAGGGAGATCACTTAAATGAGGATTTCAATTACCGAACCTAAAAAAAAATAACTTACTTTTATTTAAAAAAAAGTGGATTTATACATTTATTTCTTTCTTCACAGTAAGGTAGCGAAACATGTAAAATCTATGGATGCAACACGACCCGTGACTATTGCCCTGGCAAGATCATACAGTGAAGATAAAGCGGTAATTAGATATAAATCTACCATTTTACAAAATGCATTAACCATAACATTGTATAGACTTATATATAATACGTCATATAAAAAGTCACCGCAGTTTTTTCCCACTAGATGGTGTTGATGCCTATATATCGGACTACGCTCATAATATTTAAAACCCGATTGTCTCAAGCAAACATGTGATCAAAAGGTGACATTTCAGTTAACATTTTTTGTGAACATAATTTTCTAATCCATTGCTTGCGTAAAAAGTTATATTGATTTGAAAATGAGTAAAATATCTGAAAAAAAACATGTGATGCTTTTTACTATTTAAAAGGTAAAAACGCTGCAAAAACATGCCAAAAATTTTGTGAAATGTAAGGTGAGAATACTGTGAGAGAACAATGAACAAAAATTGACCAAATCCTAAATAAATAGATATTGTCACTATATTTTTTCAGGTTTGTTTAATTAAAAATAATAAAAAAGTTGTAAATAAATTATAAATACTCAAACATAAAAGCAGCCTCTAGGTCGTTTGATAAGATAAGAAGATTGATAACTAGGTTTAACATTTTCCACACCTTTTACTTGTAGGGAAAACATTTGGATATTATAAGCTTCAACAGATACAATGGGTGGTACAGCAACCCTGGAAGACTGGACATGATCACTGGGAGAGTGGTTGCGGAAGCCAAGGGCTGGCATGAAAAATACAACAAACCAGTTCTCATGTCGGAATATGGGGCAGACACGATGGCAGGGCTACATATTGTATGTATTTGTTAAATGGTTATTGAAAAAACTGATTTATTAGGCAGTACATACTATGTAAAACCATCTTTAAAAATAAAATAAAATCTATGCTTGTTTAATGTAAAAAATATAATTTTACATAAAACACTTAATCATATAAATACTATATGTTATTTGTCCACCTCTGTAGAGTAGTGGTAAGCGCGTTTAGCTACTGTGCATGAGGTCCCGGGTTCGATCCCAGGGAGGTCAAAATAAATATTATATTTATTCAATATCACCCACAGACTAATCATCTTGCCTTTGTGAGAGTAATGATAATGTTATTGCTCTATCGATTCTATACAGTGCCCTGTGTACCATTGAATGTAGATGATGATTAGAAGAAAAATATTTAAATAATAAACCTTCAGGGCAATCAAAAACTAAGCATAAAAATGACAACAAGCTGACAACTATCAAATTGAAAGGATTTGTAAAAATTCCTATACTGGTTGACAGTTGTTTATATTTCCCTTTCCCACAGATGGCAGTCTACCTGTGTTGGTGTGCAATTTTATACAAAAATGGATAAATTTTGTATGTTAACATATTAAAATATTTGATGATATGTATCATTACACAGGACACGAGAATAATGTGTAGTGAAATGCAGAATTGTGGTACATTTTTTATTTTATCATGCTGTATATTTTAGTGAAGAATTATTGTCCACAGCATCCCGAATTTGTTTGGTCTGAAGAATACCAAGTACAGCTGATGTCGAAGCACTTCAAAGCTTTCGATGAGCTGAGAAACTCGGGATTTTTCATTGGAGAATTCATTTGGAACTTTGCTGACTTCAAGACTGATCAAAGTGCGTATATTATACTATACACCTACAAATATATACATATATAATAAATAAATATGGCTGGGGATGAAGTCCCAAAAATTATGAACAAAGCAAAAAAAGTTCAAAACACTCATCTGGCAATTGGGATGTTGCATTCTATCTCTTATATATATGTAGTTACTCAACTAATAGTGGAACAATAATTGTAATCTATCAGTCCCTCTTTATTTGGGGGAGTTGGTGTTAGAAAAGATAACTAGAGAAATTTTGAACTTTTAGAGTTTACCCTTGGCCAATGAATAGCTGCTCTAAAAAACATAATTTATTCAGAAAATGTACTGATTAATTCTGCCTATTTGAATAATAAATTACTATATTTTATCATATAAGTTTACAAAATTTCATTAATGTTAATACAATAACAATATTAAAAATAGGTTATCTGATAATACATAGATTAAATGTAAATACATATTACAAAATATTAAAATTATGATTGATATAATAGTAGCAACGTTTAGAAAACTAATAAAATGAAGGCAATTTTTTCAGTAATTTAGGAGAGCTATTTTCTGTACAAATATATCCAAGTTCCGTGCATTTTGCGTTTGTAGAACGAATCATTGGCTTATATTTATGACTTTTACTAGGAACGAAATCCCGTGGAAAGTAATTGTCAATTTTTATAATTCTTCCCAGGTATAACTCGCGTGGGAGGCAACAAAAAAGGGATCTTCACGCGAGAGAGGCAGCCCAAGGCATCAGCTCATCACCTGCGTGTGAGGAATCACCTCTTGGCACAAGAGCTGGACGGAGTCAGCTTACCAAAGGACCTGACCCCGTACCTGTCCCCAAACCAAAACAACATTCACTGTGAACTGTGATCTCAAACTGTCATTTAAGTCACGTGTATATACAATCAAGTACAATTTATTTACTAAAGTTAGTGAGATTAAGTAATAAAATCTGATAATAATTGACTTCTTCTTTCATTTGTCAATTTTTATTTCTGTAATATAATGTTCCGCAAGAAAATTCCGCCTCAAATAATAAGAATGCAATCTATCAAAAAACGGTGGAAATCAGACACAATTGGAACTAAAGCAAACGAGACTATTCACATAAACAATTTAATTTTCATAAATAATTATGGTTTTCAAATAAAGATGTTTGTTTAAAGATCTAGTAAAAACATAAAATAGTATGAATGTATTGTAAAATAGTATAAAGTGCTATAATATTAATCAAAAAGAGGTTTGAAAGGTAAACATACAATTTCGCAAGTGGTATGACAAATAGTCTTATAAATTGGAATAAATTTTACAACTGATAATAATGAAAAAACCATTTTTTGTTTTATGCCATTTGCATTAGAACAACTAAGTATTTTTTTATAGGAATTACCCGTAAAACCTTTATGACAAAACCTTGTCAGCAGGTAGAGCAGTAAGAATAGGAAAGGTAAATATGAAAAATACAACACCTTAATCAAGTAAAAAGAAATATTTCTTGAATTCATTTTACAATAAGCGTGAATCCAACACACAATGCTCGTTTCACAGTCGACCTAACTATCCTACAGCGCTTTTGAATTTACCATTTACGGTAGTTATTTCTGTATGTGTTTTTGAGAACATTAATTTAAACATTGAGGTGCTGCCATATTACTCCATTGACCCCAGTTATTTTTTCAAAGACTACTAATAGTCCACATTGTTTGGGGGTAATTGGTACTAAAAATAATTATTTTGAACATATTGACTTTTATTCTGTAGGCACAAAAAATGCTTTTAGAAAATCAAAACTTTAAATTGTTTGGATCATCTTTAAAAAAAATATATATAATAAAACAAAGCAATGATAAAATAGTAAATTTAATAATTTATTATCAGATCAATTTTAGATTATCAAAACACATTTAAATCTTACAAATGTAAATAAATCACAGATAAAAATTAGAGGAATCTAATCTATTAAGTCATAAACTCATCTGCGTCTCTTCTTTTTTCTGCCGGAGATATAACATTCAGGCATTCATCCACAAACTCCGTGAAGATTGGTTCTTGCATAAATTCTTTTAATAAATGTGCGGGAGCTTGACTGCTATCCAATGCTTTGAGGATTTTACGTAGATGTGGATTACTGAGGCAGTTTTTCAAACCATCGCTGTGCTCTGAAATTAAAAACAAAGTTAGTTTTGCGGCTTGAAATGAAATCGGATGACCTTCTAGTTTGACTTTCAAGGGGGGCCATGAACATTTTATGGTGCTGTTTACATATGTAGATAATAAATCCTGACCACCCATCAAAACACTCCTTTCCTGACCCTTTTACTTCACCTTCCTTACACTATTATCATGTAATTATTTAGATGAAATAATTGACTATTTTTAAATAATTATTGTATACTTTTTCATATTGAACTTTATGAGCCCTATCTATCCAATTACCATAGAAACTGCAATAATTTCAACAATACTGTTTTGGTTGGTTAGAAGATATTGCTTTAAAGTAGTCTTTCACAACCTTCTTCAAATGCGGAGATCAATTATGATTGTCATGGATCCTTTGAAAAATGAAACAGCATTGATCATCAAGTTTTTAATCTCTTAAGGTAAATGTACAATGGTTCGGGTTTTGACATTAAGAAGTGTACGCGGAAAGGCTGTTTTATAACAATGTGGTAAGACTACAAATGTACCAAATTATAAAAAAAAGTTTAAAAAATAAATAACTAAATACCGAAAGACATTTTTCATAGTAATCTTCAGATGTACATACAAAAAATAGACTTACCCAATAGTTGAAGCTTCTCTACAGGTACAGTATCTTCAGTAGGATATTTGTAAGTTGACAAAGTGCTGCTTTCGACAGCGTCTTTATCAGACGTTGGAATGGGTTCACATTTTTTTTCTTTATGTTGTTTACAGCAGGCAATGGAACAACTGAAAATTACAATCATAAAATTAATATTCTGGTGCCTACCCACCGAAACCCTGGCACATGACAATGTCGTAGTTGGCAACACTGGAGAGGAGTAATAAATATCAGATGTGGACATTATTACCTGCTTTTTTTCTTGTACTGATACCTGCTCTGATCTGTAAACTTTGTCTGCATTTTTTTAAAATTCTTATAAAAATCTGTAAAAATTTGAAACTAAATTTAAATTTAATTTTTTAATTCAATCCTGTTATTGCATGAAGAATACACACCCAACAGTAAGTTGAGTGCTTTATTTATAGAATCCTTTACCTGTTGAATGTATTATTTTTGGATTAAGATAAAGTTAAAATTTTAAAAATGCCTTTTATTCTATTCATTTGTGAATACAATCTCTAATTGAAACCTTGAATCTCCAAAATATTAAAACTTTGGAATATCAAATTATCAGAAATATTGTTTTTTTAATTCTCTCCTCATCATCTCTGCGATTTTAGAAACAATAGGAGAATACAATATATAACCCGGGATTCAGTGAAACAGACAAAAAAAACATATAAGCTTACAGAAAACCATATGCAGAAGAATAAATAATGGATACCAGTACACAAATAGGATATTTAAATTAATTTAATTTTTAAAAGTTGGATTCTGATATTAACAAAATAAACTTTAATTGTTGGGTAATATATCCAAAATTAAACACGGTTATTGGATTGAATTCTACTTTTATTTACATATATATACGATAATATGTGACACATTTCATCTTAAGACATTATCACACACAGTGTTTGATAATGTCTTAATAAGACAAAATGCGTCACATATATATGTAAATAAAAGTAGAATTCAAGCCAATAACCGTGTTTAATTTTGGATATATTACCCAACAATTCAATATGTAATTCTACCAACTGTCTGCAGTTACAATAAATAAAATAAACTAGTTTGACAATGCCCTCGCAAAGCATAATGGCTGTCGCAAAAATAAATAAATTCAGTAGATACATAAATCTTGTTTTGATTTAATAATAAAACAATCATAACATTCAATGATGGATAAAATATTAATTGTAAAACCTCGGTTTACAGAATTTTTGTATTACATTATTGCGATGCATGGTATACCTGGTTAAAACTATCACCATCTAAGCTCAGTCACACCTAAATTTCTTGCTGAATGAAGATTTGGGATGGAGGAACTTTTTTTCTTCCCGCAAACATTTCTGCATAATCAGTTGGGCTCGCTAAGGACTATTTATAACATACCAGGAAGCGTATTCACAAACTATACCCTGCTGCAGCAAACAGCTAATTCAATTAAATTAATTATTTTATAAACAGATTGTCATAATTTTATTCTTATACAATTCTTTGTGAAGAGCATTAAAAAATTATTTATGACCTTATTGGCACCTTGGGTGACTACTGTGGAGGCATAGTTTGCAAATTACATATTCTGTCAGAACAACCTGGTAAAAATCAATCTCTCAATAGTTCAGGAAGACTACGGCGGCAGCAAAAATGCATGCTTTCAAAGTCTTTTTAAAAATATTTTTTCTGATGCAAAACTAGAATTTATCCGACCAGCATAAATAGTAATTTTAAAAATCCAGTTGGAAATCGATTCACGATTGGGTGAGACAAATGGAATTTTGACAAAAAATGAATTTTTGCAAATTATTGGCATGGTCAAGGAACAACAATAAAAGGAATCACAAATTTCCGTGGCTTGATTTTTTTCTCATGGCAGCTATCTCTCTCCCACCCATGGGCGGTAGAACACCGAAAATTCTAACTGGTAACCAAAATTATAACCTAAAGTTGGTAAAAATATCGCGAGTCATTGTTAAATGCTCAGTACAATAATGAAATACTAAATCCAAAAATGATGTTACCATAACAGTCGACGTCGAAATTGCAATAGATGTTTACCGTCAGCAAATTTAATTAAAATAATGTTTTATTTTGTTTATTCAGCTGCGGTTTGATTCGCTAACGATACATTAACTATGTTGTGCTTTTGAGTAACACGCAGCAAATTTTTATTGGTTAGTTAAATGTCAAACCACGAAGCCATGCGGAGAAGTCACACATATTAAATATAAAAATTATAAATTTAAAATGTTTATAAACTTACTAAGGTTCACGGCAAACAGGGCACTTGTATTTCGAATCTTCAGCATTACAAATAATACACGACATTTTAGTGAGTATAAACTTCAGTTTAAAACAAATACAGTATACAAAAAAAAAATTGCAGTTTAAAACTGGTGCTCTCTATTCACAAAGTTTACAAATTAAAACCAGACTATTCAATTCACAACGCTCTTCATAATTCTTGATACATCTTTTGAGTCTTTAAATTATTTTTAGGTTATGTGAGATTCTCGTGCTACAAGAAACGTCAAACGTCAGACCTCAATATTTATCGAACGTTTGTGTATTGTGTCCTTAATTTGAGTAGAGTAATTTATTCAATGTCGACACCGGCCCCTGTGGCCTAATGGATAAGGCATCGGCCTCCTAAGCCGGGGATTGTGGGTTCGAGTCCCACCAGGGGTACAGATATTTTTTATGGTTTTTCTTGTAAATAGCCGGATTTTATATTTTCTGATTTTTAGGTGAATTAGATATTTTTCCATATTTTTTTAGTGTGCTTGTTCAACTTAAGTTTTTACTACTGAATGATAGATGTCTCAGTGTGCTACTTTGAATTTTTTTTCCCCCAATAATTCTTATGAAATACGAAATGAATTTATCGAGGTTTTTAAAAATATTTTGTTAGGATAGAGATATATTTTACGAGTATTGTATCTTTCCGCAAATCTCAAATGCAAGATTATCAACGCAGTGAAGTAGAGCGGAGAAAAGCAAATTAAAATTGATAATTTTGGCTCGATAATACTTAAAGGAAAAATATTGTTATTTTTCAGCCAACCTAGATGTATTGGATCACGCCAAATAATCTGATTTATCAAGCATGTTCTTTATTCCAACATCCTAAACGTCATCTTTTTTAATATATATTAAATATAAACTTAAAATAATAAGTATTTAGAAACCATTTTCTACTATCTGTTGTTTAGATGATCCACAAGTATTTTTTATGATTAATATTGAATTTGCAAACGATTAAAATCCCACGGAAATTATATTTTGGACATCCTTTTTTAAAAAAAAAAGGATGTCCAAAATATAATTTAGAGAAAGACTAATTGGAACCACTGCCCTATTAGAATTATTAACAATTTAAAGCATAAAAAGTGACAAATTATATTTTAATAATTGTTTACGTCGATTTAAATTTTGAAATTTTAAAAATAAATTTATAAAAATTCATTTTGTTAAATTTTTTAAATACGTAGAATTAAAAAAAATCCCAGTTTATTATTAAGTTTCATTTTTTATTTATATTTGAATTATATTATAATTTTCAAGCTTTAACACTCTCCTTATCTTTCATCGTTCACTTTGTGTAATACCACTTTAAAAAACGCTACTTCGTGACTACCGGTATCGGAATAATCATTCAATCATCAGGTCAATTATAGATTAAAATTAAATTGCTACGGTCTGATATTAATACAAAAATAAAATATTTTTAATCATATTTTTATTTCTCAAAATAATACAAAAAAATTGAAAGAAAGAAAGAAGACAATGAATCACAATGGGAATATTTTTAAAAGTGTACTTGTAGTTAAATTTAATTGGTGATTTATTATGGGTAAGTCTTTATTAATGCCTTTACTTATTTTTTTTAGATTATCCAAAAAAGACTAATTTCAATGATTTTTATGATAATCATATTTGATTATTTTAAAAATCATTATCTTCAAATCATACTTTTGTTGGTTAGTGACATTTTGCTCCAAGTCGACGATATTATCGTATGGAAACAAGACAACTATACGAAACCCTATTGTATGAAAATGGCAATCGATAAATCGTTGATTTCTTAATAAAGCGATTTATTACTTCTGCATGCTAATATGTAGTCACATCGAATAATTATTGTTCTTTAACATCTCCCGGATATTGGCCATAACGACACGATGGAAGAGTGGAAATGGAATCCAGCGTACGATCGGTGATTGATATCCTTTTCTAGTCAATAGACTCGGTTGATCGATGCTCATTTGCATGTCGCTGACCGAGCCTCCGTAAAGTGATCAGATCGCGAGCCTTTTCAGACATTCAACTCGTGTCCACATTCCTTCATACGTTCATCCATAAATAACATTTGGTGTGTGAACGTCTCCGTTCGTGTGAACTGGCGATCTTCTAAAAGTTGGACGAATAGTCAAAACTATTAAAATTCATTGTGCACCGTTATTGGTAATGATTTTTGATTGACTTAACAAAAACAAATCTATTCCTTAGACTAAATGAGTGTTGGAGTTACAAGTACAATTCAGAAAAGTTTTCCTTATACGAATCTATCTATTTTCGCTTTTCTAAAGAGACTCGCACCTTGTCACATACACAATCTTGTACGAGTGCGGGTAAGAAATAGTTTTCTCACCAAGTATTCCTCCTATATTTCTTTTCACATATAGTAATACTAATATCCTTCACCCTTAGCTACTTTGCTAAACCCTTCTCTTTTCTTCTAAATATATTTCACTCCTAGATCGCAGGATTAATCACCATCCCTTCATATACTTCATGATCAATGTAACACCGCGTCGATTCGACACTGTGCTTTTTGGGCCACTGATTGCGAATAGAGGCCAAGGAAATGACATTTATATACCCAGTTTAGCATAAAGTAATAGATTTATCTCTAAATTCTATCCCCATCTAATGATGCACAGGGCACCGCGTCAAATCTATGAGGTGGAATAATCAATAGTCTGCAACTTAATTGTCTTTAAACCCAAGTAACATTTAACTTAATTGTATTTTTGTTTAAAACACAATTTTTTCAAAAGAAAAGAGTGTTTGAAAGGTAAAGATTTTTAAAAATGATTTATTCACCAAATTCCAATGTGTATTCTTTAATAAAAATTGTGCGCGGGTAACACGTGGCTTCTTTGTATATTTGAGAGTATACCCTTAACACGCGGTTGGCTTCATGGAGGCAAGGTGATCAGTCCGTTCCTTCCTTATATTCCTTGTATCATCCGCCTCGAAATGAAAGATTTCGGACCACTGCAGAGGCCGCGGGAGAAAAATGCGGCAAAGGTCGAAAGTCCGGATCTGTGCCGGCACTTTCTACCGGAGGCGCGGATATCCGGGAGGGCCCAAATCGCGGGTCGTTCACCCGCCAGTCGTTCAACTCAAAGCTCAATGGATGGCGGATGCCCGACACCCAATCAGGACGGAGGCTAATAGCCACCACAACTTTTCGACATTTTTCCGATCCATTGTAACATTTTATTGTATTTTATTTTATTTGTTTGAGATTTATACAGCTTTTAAATTAAAAATATATTTAAAAAATAGTTACAGTGACCATGATAAAAACCAATTAAATAATAGCCAGGCTATAATAAGAGGCTGTGTTAATGATCAAGATAACACTGCGTTTATATGATGCAGTGCCCTATGCACCATTGGGTGCGGATGAGGGTTTGAAGAGAATAAGAGGCTAATAGCCACTACAACTTTTTGACATTTTGCAGATCCATTGTATTATTTTATTTTATTTTATTTCTTTGAGAATTAAACAGCTTGTAGATTTTTTTTTTAAATAATTACATTAACAATTATAAAAGCCAATTAAATATAATTCCACATTTATGTTATGAATACTGTTGAATATCGAGACGTCTTACGACAATGCTCCTAATATCACCTTTTAGCTCATTGTAAGGACAAGTCGAGTTTCAGCACTGTTTCTAGCAGGTTCTTAGACTGTTGTAAAAATGAGACAATATTTCTAATATCACTAGCAAAAATGATACGTCTTTTAACAGTTTTCCATGTTAGCTCATTGCAAGAATGAAATATCTTCAACAATATTTTTAATGCAATACTAGCCTATTTGCAAGAATAGAAGAGGTTTCAAATTGATCCTAATATATTGTTTATTGTATATGAAATGTAAAAATACCATATAACGTCTTTCAACAGAATATATGTTAGCAGCACGCTAAAATAATGAGTCACTTTCAATCAAATTTCCTAATATATACAGTAACTATGAATTGATTACAACGTATTGTTTTATTTCAACCCAAAATATCCACCTAATGAATACGCAAAATAAGCCTCGCTCTTAAATGTAACATTCTATTTCAATAATAATAAGTAATAATAGTAAGGTAGAGAAAAGGCAATTCAGATGGTGTGGGCACATAGGACGTAGAGAATCTGAACATATCATGAACCAGACAATCGCCATGGACTTCCTCGACCAAAAAAGACCAAAAAAATCATTGATGCTACAGAAAGATACCGAGATTGAAGATGTAGATAGGTTGGGAAGGCAACGAAGGAAACAATGATATACACATGTGAGGCGAATGGAATCATCCAGACTCCCCCACATTGCACTCTAGACCAACTCCAAGGTAGACGACTCCAGGGCAGACCACCAAAGAGATAGCTGGAAATCGACGTCGCAGGAGGCTAATTCCTCTTCATAACAGACCACAAGGCCTACACCAAGCAAACGAAAAAAAAGACGACCTAGGCCTTGGTGACGTTATCCATGATGAAAGGACCTACAACCTGAAGATGAGGAGAGCTGACTCCTACAGTATAGAAAGACGATAAGTTAGGATACAGCCAGGAAGAAGAAAAAAAATAGTTTTTTTTTCTTTAAATACAAACATATGTAACAATTCTACGTTTGTGTAAGTATTTGTTTTTTTGTTGATATTGTATTTTTTTAAGAAATACCATACATAAGTTCGCTAGATTCAGGCGAAATCCAGAAGTCTAGCACTGCTTGAAATAATGTTATAGCCCCTCCACATTTCTGTAACTGGGACAGTTTGCTTAAAAGATTCGTGCAGTGGAGAAAATGACGTTTTTGAGAGATAATTTCTCAGAGCAAATTCCAGAGTCTGAACAATACATTGGACCTTGTTCGGGCAGAGGCAGTTGGGGTCTCGACTAACAGTTGCGGTGTGCGGAGTGCGCAGTCGCTGCCAGCTACAGACTGTTGGCCTACTTTCCGTCTTCCAATAGCGGTATGGGTTACAATGACCTTGTCTGCCTCGTAGTAACACACCGAGAAGAGATCATTTCTTTCAAATTTCTTCTTTTCTACATAATCAACTCAATATCTAATATGCAGTAGGTGCGATCGGTGTCCAAATTTCGAATTACTGAGTAGTATTACCTGTTTTCATTTTTAAACTAAATCATATTAATTTTATTATCCCTATCCGCACTCAAATGATACATAGAGTGTTTCATCGGATGTAGCCTGTGTGAATTTATAATCAATTATTTAAATTGTATTTTTATATTTTTACCAGCGGAAATTATTGAAATGAGTCATTATTAAATTAAAATACAATCTAAAAACATTTACCCCTATAACATTCCCTCTGATAACGCGGTACCTATATGAACGTTATAGGGGGGCTTACTGTATATGAGGTAGCCCTTGAGGTAGTATGTTATGAAAATGGCGCTATGTAAATCATCCAAAATTATTTATTATTATTTATTTATTAGTCCTGAGAGAGAGAGAGAGAGAGAGAGAGAAACAGCGAAAGATAAATTAGCAATGCACTATGGAGTCCTAGTTACTAACCCTAATGTATGGAAGTGAAGCAAGGAGTCGGAAAAAGAACGATGAAAGTAGATTGAATGCAGTCGATTTGCAATCTCTCTGATTAATGTGTGGCAAAACGATATATGACAGATGTTCGAATTGTAAAATAAAGATAAGCATTATTAACGTTAAAACTTCTATATTTTCTTCTAAAAAACTTCTTCGTCTCTGCTGAGATAACTGTAATATATTGATAAAATAAGTATCGTGAGTATTATCTGGTGAAGGATGACGAGCCGGCCCAATGTCGAGGCCGGTATGCGGAGAAGAAAGTTCGCGTCGCATTGGCGACAGGGTGTCTGAGAGGGAATCCAGCATTTAAATGCCATTTTTTATACTTAAAAAAAATGAGAGAAAAAAACTTTTCTCTGCATCTGTGAACAATATTTTAGGTGCAAGTTTGTGAATAGTTGTGGTGCATGGCGTTGTTTATATGCTGATTTAGTGTTTGTTCTGACGAAGAGACGGATACGCTTCGAAACCGGTATAAAAATGTCACTGAGCAATTATAAACTAATTTAACCAACATTCTATTAATACGTGGTTCATAATTTTCATTAAATTCCTAAAATTTTCATTTTTCACCGTGGTTATGAACTTGCTTAATTGACAGAATTAAAAACGAAGATATTATAAAGGAATGTAAGGCTGAACTAGGGATAATTGAAAAGAATAAGAATAGTTCTTTAAGGTGGTTTGGACATGCGGAGCGAATAGATAACGAGAGAAAGACTAAGAAAGTATATTTGGCGATTGTGAGGGAGAGATCAATCAGAACCTAAATTCTGGCGGTGTCAAAAGTCTGTGTAATCGGAGGACATGTATGGATGTGAAGGTAACTAAGAGTGTATGTTAGGACAGAAGAGTATGGCATTCCATCCTCTCTACCTTCTACTGTATTGGGCTGTGGTCCCGTGGTTAGTGTCACGGACTCTTAAGTCAGAGTTTCTCGGTTCGAACCCACTCTACCACAATTTGATACCTATTTCTAATAATGAGCCGGCTCACAGAAATAGTATGAGATTGTAATATTTGTGTAAATAATAAAAACACAAATATTTTACTTTTATTTGAAAAAAATAATAATAAAAAAGCGCGTGATGACGAATCTTATACGTATTTCAACCCCATATTAAATTGAATTGGATGAAATTGTAAGACATTATTATATACATCTTGTTATCTGGTATTGAAATCCGTTACCAAGTTGCAATTTTCACTAGATCAGTTACAGTACTGTTCTTTGACTGGATTGATCTGATTCTAGACTGACCATATAAACTAGAATTGAACCATCGAGACTGAATCCAAACGTCCTACCCTCACACAAAGTAACCTAACGTGGCCCAAGAGTAGTTAGCTTTCTCTTTCTCGATACTCCTTTACCAGCAATTTGTCTCGCTAATTTCCTGAAAAAGTGTGAATTTGTCGTACCCAACTGTTATTGTTCTGAAGTAGTAAACTAACTAATTAGAACATAAATCATTCACGCGTAGTTCTGCAAGGTGTTTCTATCCCACAACACTATAAATATTAAAAAAAATATAAAAAAATAAAAATAATAATAATATGAAAATAACTCCTGTAATTGGAGATAATCCAGATTTTGTGAACAAGTATTTGGACACACTCAAAATGTTGTAAATAAATTATCTGGTCAAATTGTAAGCTTAATAATAAAAATGAAAATGGTATTTTCTGGCGTTTCTCATGTGTGTGATTATAATCCAGGATTCGGATCTCACAGTAATATAAGAGTTTCTGCTTAATAAAAAGCTTCTTTACATCTCACCAATAGATGTCTCTAGTGAAGTTCTAGTGATACATGAACAAGGTTTCTAAATTGGTTCATATATATAGAACTTCCAAGAATTTGAGTAGTGTGGTTGTCAATAATGGGTAGAATTGGTGAATGTTACACGTGTGTAAAGTGATCACTTAAACCAGCCTATGACGGTCGTCAGCCCCGTAAATGCCCAGACTTCCATATTCTTCTTCATCTTTGATAAGATGTCAAAAAAAAAACAAAAAAAATTCTATAAATATAATTTTATTATTTGATTCAGTAGTGACATCCGATTTTTCGTTTGTTTGTAAAGTTGGTGAATACCACCTATCATTATAATATATGGTGACACGTATTTTGATACACTCAATATTATCATACTGTGTTTGAAACACGAGGTATCTTTATCTTAAATAAAAAGTTATTATAAAATATTGCTCTAACCAGAGTTCTGCGGTGGAGACCATGGGACATGAATTAAGGAAGAAATGATGTAGTAAGTGTATTTATTTATGTACAAATGTCAGACCGTGATAATGACTTGATGATGGAATGATTATTCCTAAATCAGTAGTCACGAATTAGTGTTTATTAAAGTGGTATTACACAAAGTGAACGATGAATTATAAGAAAAGTGTTGTATCAAAAAAGCTCAAACGAGAGAAGTCTGTAAAAAAATTAAAGATCCAGCCACGCGTAGCCACATGTTATTTTTTCCGTGTCGTATATTACATATATATTTTTATAGAAAGTAAACCGTTCTTACAATTAAATGTATAATATATATGAGTTGTAAAATGTGAAATATTAGTTAATACAAGTACTGTGTATAATATGAACATTAAAAATTAAAAATCATTTTAAAAAACTCATATCTTTGCAGTTCCTACAATTTTTAGGATGGCTGGTACAGAATTGAGTGTAGATTTATGCTGAGCCGGTACAGAGTTGGAAGTTGGATCCGGTTTGCATACCGACGTCATCTGTAACAGGTACAAACGGCATGGCCGATTCCAACCGTGAAACGGTTCTAATTATAGAGAGTAATTAATCGCGAAGCCATCGTCCGATCATTCGAGAACTTTCTCCATGAGCGGAGATAATTCAGCGAGGATTCTTGGAACTTAGCGGCTCCACAGATGCTGGATGCTGGAGAGACCACGGTCTATTGGTCTACAATCTACAAAGACCTAGTAAACTGAAAATATGGTGGTGGATTGTACATACTAATTATATTGTAAGTATATTGTATTAACTTACTCACCCCGCTGACAGTGATAGAGACTTTGAAAGCATTAGTAATAATTTTTATCTTTCATTGCGAAAAAATTGCACGATTGATTCAAAACCGATATAAGTTTATTTTTTTCATATTATTTTTTGACATATCATCAAAGATGAAGAAGAATATGGAAGTCTGGGCATTTACGGGGCTGACGACCGTCATAGGCTGGTTTAAGTGATCACTTTACACACATGTAACATTCACCTATTCTACCCATTATTGACAACCACACTACTAAAATTTTTGGAAGTTCCATATATATGAACCAATTTCGAAACATTGTTCTTGAATCGCTAGAACTTCACTAGAGACATCTATTTTTTTAATGGATAGGTTCGAATGGAAACCAAGAGTTTCTGTACCAAACCTGGGAATGTGGCGGGAGCTTTCAGAGACCTACCGAACCATATAAAACATAATTCTAAATTTAATGCTTCTCACGTCTAAAGTTTTCTCGGGAATTCTGGCGTTGAAAATGTTTTTCATGGAGTCATTATACTTTGTGACGTTTCAGATCCCATTGCAGCATCTTCTCCATCGTCTGGGCTGATGTGATAATATGTGGCGAGGCAAAGCAAAAACTGATGGACAAAGCTGTAATTGACCTGTCAGACCAAAGCCACTAGCAATGCTGTCGCTATCGAAGCAACGCTTGGATCAAGAACTTTTTTTCAGGCTTTCAATATTTGCAGGATTTTTCAGACCTATTTTGTTTTTGATTTTCAACCCTATATTCCCTACATTTATTATTTCAATCATTCAAAATAGTGTCGGAACCCTTAAGATCTTAAAGGTAAATAGAAAAAAAGAGCGCCATAAAATTATATATATATATATATATATATATATATATATATATATATATATATATATATATATATATATATATTTATATATATATATATATATATATATATATATATATATATATATATATATATATATATATATATATATATATATATATATATATATATATATATATATATATATATATATATATATATATATATATATATATATATATATATATATATATATATATATATATATATATATATATATATATATATATATATATATATATATATATATATATATATATATATATATATATATATATATATATGTATATATATGTATTTATATATATACAAATATATATATATATATATATATATATATATATATATATATATATATATATATATATATATATATATATATATGTAATAAAATAACTAGGTACCTACCTGTACATTTTATTAAGTACTTACAAATAGTACCTACATAAAACAGTTACCACCAGATGTCACATGCGTCGCACAGAATTTAACAAAAGAGATCCGATAGAAAAAATTAACTGTCAGAATCAGATAGATAGATGGATAGATAGATATAAAAATTATTATAAAGATAAATTAAGAATAAACTTTAATTACAAAGCAACACATTGTTTATTTTATTATTATACACCCACTTTACATATTATTTACACTTAATTTTCAAAAGGAAAATATTACCACGTTATAAAACGACAATTTTGTTAATTGGAAATGGATTATGAAACATTAGATGTATTAAAACAATTACTACAATATGTTCGGAGTGAGAGAGAAAAATTAGAAGATGCTCAAAGAAAACGATTAGAAGATAATCAAAGAAGACGTGGAAATTTAAGAACTAGTGATAAAATTAAAAATAAAAATCATGTGAAAAAAATTTCTACAAAATATAAAATAAAATATACTCCAGAAAAGAAGAATTTCGAAGCAAATTGTGTGAGCAGGAATCAAGTATTAGAATCGAAGGAAAATGCAAATGAACTAAAAGTTGTAAATTTGGTTAAATTAGAAGATATTTTAAAAGATCAGAATAAAAATAAAGACATACAAATAACACAGAAACAGAGCTTGAAAAATGAAAATAAAAATAAAGTAGAAAAAACTTCTACGAAAGATAAAATAAAATATTCTCCAGGAAAGAAGAATTTAGAAGTAGATTGTCTTAGCAGGAATCCAGTATTAAAATCGAATGAAAATGCAGATGAACAATTAAAAGTTGTTAATTTGGTTAAATTAGAAGATATTTTAAAAGATCAGAATAAAAATGAAGACATGCAAATAACACAGAAACAGTGCTTGAAGAATGAAAATAAAAATAAAGTAGAAAAAAATACTACAAAATATAAAACAAAATATACTCCAGGAAAGAAGAATTTAGAAGTAGATTGTCTAAGCAGGAATCCAGTTTTAGAATCGAATGAAAATGCAGATGAACAATTAAAAGTTGTACATTTGGTTATATTAGAAGATACTTTAAGAGATCTGAATAAAAATGAAGGAATTCAAAAGAAAAAAACAAATGGATTGAAAAAAAGAAAGAAAGAAAAAAAAACAAGAAAGAAAAAAAAAGAAAAAAAAGAAGGAAAAAAAAAGAAAGAAAGAAAAAAAAAAAAAAAAAACTTTATCATATCACTAAACTAATACCAGTCCCTTCACTACAAGAAGATGATCCGGAGGACGAGTGAAAATTTTACTATGAATTTTCATCCCCAAGGGGGGAGATGTAATAAAATAACTAGGTACCTACCTGTACATTTTATTAAGTACTTACAAATAGTACCTACATAAAACAGTTACCACCAGATGTCACATGCGTCGCACAGAATTTAACAAAAGAGATCCGATAGAAAAAATTAACTGTCAGAATCAGATAGATAGATAGATAGATAGATATAAAAATTATTATAAAGATAAATTAAGAATAAACTTTAATTACAAAGCAACACATTGTTTATTTTATTATTATACACCCACTTTACATATTATTTACACTTAATTTTCAAAAGGAAAATATTACCACGTTATATATATATATATATATATATATATATATATATATATATATATATATATATATATATATATATATATATTTATATATATATATATATATATATATGTATATATATATATATATATATATATATATATGTATATATATATATATACGTATATATATATATATATATATATATATATATATATATATATATATACATATATATATTTATATATATATATATATATATATATATATATATATATATATATATATATATATATATATATATATATATATATATATATATATATATATATATATATATATATACATTATTATATAGTATTACTGTGAGTTTCTTCCTAGTTAATCCGAAGTATACTAGTCACGAATGTTAGAGCCCTAACCACAGAATTGCAAATTCTGAATCAGTAAATCTGACATTTATTGAATGTATTGATAGATTCTAAAAACAATCGAATGCATGTCTTAACATGTCTTCGCAGTATAAAGATAAACAAAATCGAATAATAGGCGAATTCTTGAATTAAGTAAAAAAAATATTTATAATATTTTATATAATAGATATATGTATACATTAAAACGCATCCTTGTAGAGTCATTGAGTTAGCTTTTGGGGAGTCATTTTGCGTTTATGTTGCATGTTGGTTTTCAATTTTGATTTAATTGAGAGAGAAAAAATTAAATTTTTTCATTGAATATTGGCCAGGAATCGAACAAAGGTAAATAAGTACTTAAAAATTAATGATCATACCACTCACGAAAGGTTTTTTGACATATTTACGCGCCATAACTTTCCATTTTGATAGATAAAGTAAATTCCAATAAATTAATGGTCTGGCATGCTTACAGTTACGCAATCTTGAACCGATCATTCGAAAAGCAACATTGACAGAAAAAATAGAATCTTATCTTAGACGTAAATACTCATGTAAAATGTATTTATATAAATTGAATACATACGTTTGCCTCGGTTTTTTTTATTAATGGGGCACACAGAGATCGTAATTTACAAGATAAAATATAATTTTAATTTGATAAGGGTAGATCGCCGGAGGTGAAGATTCGCTGTCTCTTTATATTTTACATGGACTTTTTTTTAAATGTCATTATATGCATATAAAACTCAAGGAGTAATGTCAATGATTTCAAAAAGTTCTTAAGGATCGTTTACAAAACGATATTTCCGTATCATTTGTGTTGGTAGTTCGAATGATTCGTTTATGATCATTTTTTTTGTACTAATATCGTGACCAGATTCTGCATGATTGTTTTTAGTATCTCAGTAAGATCAACAAAAAAACTGGTTTGGTGTAAACTTATACCATGAAAAAAGGTTCATTTTTCATCGATCATTCCTCGATCAATTTATAGTTGTCAAATATCTTTCTGGGTCATAAATTTTCATTCTAAACCTACAGACTAAGAGTTTCACCCGAACAACGCTTACATGCCAATTTGCTTTATTCAAAAGCTAATGAACCGCTTATCAAATAATCTCTAACATTTCCTTGGATAGATGTATTGAAAATATTTATTGTCATATCATTTATTTCAAATTGATTCCGATCAACAATAATATGTTATTAAGTGAAATCTACCAGTCAAATGTCAATTAGGCGTTGTTTTAGGCAGCTTTTAGCCGTTTCCATTAAAAATAATGTCTGCAAACACTACAGATTTTCTAGAGAGAGATGTGATAATTTCACATTATTTGTAATTTCAATAAAACAAATAAACTTTAAATGACACGTGTCAAATATCCACGTGTCAAAACACTATATGTTGACTTTTTTTAAAAATTCAAACAAAACAGGCCGTATTATCCATCCAAAACAAATTTGTGTTTTTATGTTTTTTAAATAATTTCTTGTCAGGAAAGGAGATATAAATGAACGTAGAGATCTCCCTAATCTTAAATGCCCAAAAACTCGTGTATTTAAATACCCGGGGCAAACGACGTACCCTTTATTCTTAAATATAATTTAATTTAATTTTTTAGGTTGACAACCCTGTGTTTGAAATAAATATTATGTTTTTTTTACCTCTCACATCAATAGTTTTCCGCGATATTCCTGGGTCCGATACAGAAACTCTAGACTTCCTGTCAAACGTACAGTTAAAAAGCAAAATTTTAGGAACCAAATAGCGAAAATTATCAAAAAGTATGAAAATTGTATGTCTAATTTACTTTGAATTTACATTTAATAGATTTCAATATTCCTATCACTGACGACCTAAATAAATATAAACTTGGAAACCATCACCGAGTTTCTACAAGTTCCAGAGTTTTGGCAGTGATAGGGATTAGTAGCTAATTAATTCCGTTAGTCAACTAGATACATAATCACTTCCCGTCCTGACCAGCACTGAATATAGAAAGAGGCATGTCAAAGCATTCGGAGAAATATTCTGTAATTTCTCAATATTCCTCCAGTATGCCTCTTCTATTCCCTTACTCATATAGAGCAATACCTAACATCCTCCACCCTGTGCTACTTCACATACGTCAACTGTATCCCATCAAATATCATATTCCTTTATGTCCACGAATCTGGAGCTCAATACTACTCACCTTTCCTTCGTATTATTGATTAACGACTGAATAAACACCATATCAATGCGATACACTGCTCAATGTACCATTGGATTCGATTCAGGGTGTGATGTCACAAAATGCCGAACCCTCTTCTAGTGGAACGGAAGGTCCGGCTTCTCCTGGGGAGTTTTACGTGGTTTCTTCGCGGCAATGAACGAATTCTGAGTAGTTCCTAATTGGTCCACACTAGATTATCCCCCCTGTTCCTAACACATATTAAAATAAAATAAAATAAAAATTGGTACATCATAAGCAAGGTAATCATCGTTCACCTTGTGCAATACCAATTTTATTATACAAAGTTAATAAGGAGAGTGTTATATTAACCATATCACAAAGTGAACAATTCTTTTAATCTACAAAATAAAATAAAATTGCAATTCCCATCTAAAAAAAATAATCAGGGTGTGATAAAGAAAAACCAAAGATCAAAATATTATGTATAAAAACGTGAAAAGTAGGTAGGTACTACTAACTAACGAATACCCTGTTTGATCCTCTAACCGTGAGACAAAAAAAACTCATCCAAGGCGTCCTATAGAAATAAATAATAAAACTATCTATAATCTAGGTTACCGCGGATCAATCATGGACCACCAGCTTTTGCATAGCGATTTCAATGATCTGGTCGTGATTTCGCCAACACGGTGCTCTGTGGTGAGATTAATAGGACCGGGGGCCACACAAGAATTCGCCAAATCGGCGGATTCCGATCTGAGACCTCGTCCAGACAAAAGTTGTGGCCGAGAAGTAGCGGGAACGAAATAAAATTTAGTAACTCGAGTCTAGAAATGTTGGTATGAACGGTACCAAATCAAACGGTTATTCAACAGTTTGGATTGTAGAAGAGATTCACACGCAAACCGAATCCACCGGGTGATCGTCGAACAACTGTACATGAAAAATAAAATCAACCAAACTTATGTTTTAACTGTTTACGGTGGGATTATTTTCTAAAGATTCTACGACTTACATACGTACGTACGTACACATTGTTGGTTTCTTTCGTTTAACTATATCTAAAATGGGGGCTATATTCCGAAACATTAGTTATTGATAATGAAACAGAATAAAAATTGTGCGGATTTTTTCGAAAACTATGCAGATAAGTCACGGTCTTAAATTTTTAGCAATGGATATGAAAACCGTCGATTTTATAATTCTAGATTGTTTATTTTTAATACTCTCAGGTTGCCCTTCACAATTACTTTCTTCTCCCACTTTAACACCCCTTATTGTCACTTAATAGTCATAGTAATTTAGACTAAGCTTCACATACGATGATTGAAAATGATGCGGAATACATCGAAACACGTGTCACAATAGATTTTAAGAAATAGTGATATTTACCCGGTAAATATAAAATTACAATGAAAAGACATTAACACAAAGTGGCTGCCGAAACAATTTATGAAAAAAAACATCACAATGCAATTCCGTCAAAACATGACGATAAAAAAAACTTAAACTTAAACTTCAAGGAGAAATCATGTGGGAAGAGCGAGTTCGGATCGAGCGGTGAGGATAGCAGCGGACAGCAGCATAAGCGGGAGCAGACCCCCAGGAAGACCACCTAAACGATGGAGGGATAGCTGGTCTTCCACCTCCCAGGAGCGGACCAGAGAATGACAGGACTTAGTCCTAAAAGAAGAAGAAGAAGAATAATAAAAAAACTTGAACCTAATCAAGTTTTAATAAGGTACTGAAATGTTTTAATAAGGTACCTTTTGTTTTTTTTTAAGATGTCCGAACAACACAGTAAAGAGAGGTTGTTTAATTTATATCCATAAAGAGTAAATCCACTCACAAGTAGGCACAGGCTATGATACTTATAAAGTTGAAACCTGAGTAGGGACATGATAAACGGTGTTGCATAAGCCGTAGCTAGATTTCAGAGTCACTTGGACGTTAGGTAATTAATTTTTTATTTATATTGAATTTCTCCTAATTCCGAAACACCCTATGGCTCAGAGCAACGCCGCTTATCTGCGATGTGAATGTGAATGAAATGTCCGGAATGCGTGACCTTGGTGAGTGTTGCAGACTTGTTGAACATTTCTAGGTCGCCCCCCCCCCCCCCACATTCTCTTTCTCCCGCCCTTCCCCAACCGGGCCCCGCCGCCCAGACCCCCGCCGCTCCCGAGCACCGCTTTTCTCGGATAATACAGTTAATCCGTCGCGGATAATCCGCCTGAAACGGTATTCGGAAGAATGTTCCGAGAACAAAAGTCTCATACAGACTCGAGATTTACTTATCAAATTTTCAGTTCTGTATAACCAAACAAAATATTTAGTTTTTAACTTACGTATTTTTTTTATGACTTAAATTTGAACCACTAACTTTGTGATTTTCCATTTTATAATTAAAATGTTACTTTTTTAATGTGTTAAAATGTGACTTTAAAACAAAGTCACTTTTTAATTACATATATTTTTTTGATTTACATAAATTGTTTACATTTATTTAAATCACAATTTTAACATATTTAATTTTTTTTTGCAGAGACCCACCAAGACACCTTGTGTGTCTTGTCGGTGGAGTTCTTTTTGAATACATTTTTATTGTAAATTATATTGAACTATTCATTGTTTACTTGGTAAATACCACTTTATCTTTTGAAATAAATTAAAAATGGATAGATTCTACAACTAAGTGACTGCCGAATCAATTAATGAAAATATTTTGTACCTAATATAGGCTGACGTTACCAATTTTAACAACGCAAAATAAATATTTAACATACAGGTGTATACAAAATAAAAAATATTTATAAAACACAAATGCAAAAGAAAGCATATTTAATGTATCTATTGTACTTATGTATTTTTTTCGGGTTCACCTTAAACTATTACATATATGTATGTGCTAAAATTGTCTACATTTTACTACTAGCAGCACTTAAAGGTGCTTATATCGAGTTAATATTCCATGTACCTACTTTTTTTTAGTTGGGAGTTGCATTTATTATTTACCTTGCTTATTAAGTACAAGGTTTATAGATCATTAAGTGGATTTTTATTTCTTCTAACTTAAAAAAATACAACATTTTGAGTGTGTCCAAATACTTGTTCACAAAATCTGGATTATCTCCAATTACAGGAGTTATTTTCATATTATTATTATTTTATTTTTTTTCTTTTTTTTTTTAAATGGTATTTTCTGGCGTTTCTCATGTGTGTGATTATAATCCAGGATTTGGACCTCACATACTAATATAAGAGTTTCTGCTTAATAAAAAAGCTTCTTTACATCTCACCAATAGATGTCTCTAGTGAAGTTCTAGTGATTCAAGAACAAGGTTTCTAAATTGGTTCATAAATATAGAACTTCCAAGAATTTGAGTAGTGTGGTTGTCAATAATGGGTAGAATTGGTGAATGTTACACGTGTGTAAAGTGGCCACTTAAACCAGCCGATGACGGTCGTCAGCCCCGTAAATGCCCAGACTTCCATATTCTTCTTCATCTTTGATGAGATGTCAAAAAATAATATAAAAAAATACATGTTTAGTAGTAGCAAAAATTAACTAACTAACTAACTAACTAACTAATCATCACGCCGCTTCTCTGCAGGGGTAGGCAGAGAGAATAGAACACCACACCACTCTGTCTTTGCAAACATTATTCGCCTCTCTCACGTTCATGCATCTCCTCATACATACCCTCCGATTATTTCGACTCCTAAATAATTCATTAGTAAAATATATAGGAATCATAATCCTACGTGATGTCTGATTGAAACAATGAAAACAAATATTTCTCCGCTGTTCTCTGAAAACGTGTGCAAATTCCGATTAAATATTACAATATTATTGGTCATCTAAGGCGTAGTCCCATCGATGATATCATTACTTCTAACTTCTGGCGTCATTCTTAGACATACGAGTATAGATGCCTTTTTCTAAGCAACATACATGTAGACACGCTAAAATATGTATGGAATTATCATCATGAACGATTTCATGTAGGCATGCGCCTTAGCAGTTTTCAATCCAATGTACGACTGACACATAATAATTAAAATCCTATACGAAATGTATAATAATAAGAGCAATTCTTGTGAATTTCAGTTTAAAAAGATTACGATAGATTTTAGAATATTTATTTCTTAGGCGTGGGAAAGCGATTTGGCTTTGATATGATATCGGGAAAGACAAAAATCATAATACATATATCAAAAAGCATATCAGAAGTTAATTTATATAAATAGTATTAATCTACATATTTTCAAGATTAGTGCAACATAATGAAATACCTTTTTGATATTGTTAGCTTCTAGTAGACGCGCGACAGAGGAAAGAGTTCACTAATCCAACGACGATTATTAAAATTTTAGAATATAATTAAAATGTAATTTTATTTTAAAATCACTAAAAATTTAAAGTGAGTTAAAAACAAAGTTACATTTTTATCATAAAATGGAAAATCACAAAGTTAGTGCTTCAAATATAAATTATTTAAAATTTTAGAAAACTCTTTTATTTATATATCGCTCACTCCTTTCAAGAACGTCATAAATCAAAAAACTTGATTTTTCAGGAGAACGTTTTTAAAGTTCAAACATAAAATACAATGTATTAAAAATAAATATCAAGCCACTCATTTAACTTTTTACTGTGCAACAGATCTTTTTAGGTAAAACCTGAATATTTTTTCTCCATTTGAAAAATATTTAGTAAATTTAAATAAATAATTAAACAATACCTTTTCTTCAAAATGCAAAAATAACACTTTCTGCCCTGTAGTGGGTAAATATTAAGTTAAAAATATGCCTCTTTTGCTGGGATATAGTACATTTTCTGGGCATTACGAAAACATGCAAAACTCAAAATTGACGTTTTGATTTATGACGTTCTTGAAAGGAGTGAGCGATATGTACTTTCTCTATGCTTTTGTTCATTCGATTTTTTTTTTCATTTCCAATTAACGAGATATTTACAAACAAATATCGGTTTACTCCTTCAAAATGTCAAACACATGCTATACCTACCATATATGAAAAAAACTATGAAATTGACATGATAATAACAGTCAAAAGACGCGTGGCAAAAGAGGATATTTTTTAATGGTTTTTGTTGTTTTAAAAATTAATTGACCTTTTGAAAAATTAATTTAAAACACCTTGTAGAAAATACCATAAACCAAATTGATAAAATGATAAAATAATTTAAATAATATGATGTTATATGTAATTTTGAATGTGGTTAGTATATTTTCACCTTTGTCCAAACAATCCAAGGTGATGCATGATGATGTAAGAGATGAGGTTCGAAGACGTGACGTCACTCCAGGTGCAGTTACTCCGTCCCAAGATGACGCATCAGCCTGTCACCAACTCGACGGCGCGGCGGAGAAACACTCATCGTTTAGACAGACATTTCTAATACAACAAAAACACCGAATAATTTACACAATAACAAATAATGAAGTTTGAATGGCGTTCAGACAATGAGTCTTACATATTTCGCCGAAGCAAGGCCAGAAAATATCAGGAATACAATTTTAATAGAAACTTCAATACAATTTCATGTATTATTTTGAGAAATAAGACTTTGTTTTTTTGTTTTTTGATCCACTCACATTTTTATTAACAACCAACTAGTTTCGGCAACAACCTGTTGCCCTCTTCATTATGAGTCATAAATTAAACCCTGAAGAGTGCAACAGGTTGTTGCCGAAACTAGTTAGTTGTTAATAAAAATGTTAGTGGATCAAAAAACAAAAAGCAAAGTCTTTTTATTTCTCAAAATAATTTATCAATATGATCCGCAAAGCTAATGCTTTCAATATTCAAAATACAATTTCATGTGTTTTCTTCCTTCTCCTTCCTTTTCCTTTTCCTATGTCATTTCTTCCTTCTTTCTATCTTGCCTCTGAGAATCAACTGAAGCACTTGGTAGTTCTCACCACGTGGCCCACAATGACCGCCTTTCCTCACTTCACCGCTATCAGCGATTCTTTACTGAAGTCAGCCCTTAATAGAACTTCACTATTCAAAACATTATTGATTCACAAATGATGCCATATAAATATCGCTCACTCCTTTCAAGAACGTCATAAATCAAAAATCGACAATTTTCAGTTGTGCACGTTTTCGGAATGCCCAGAAAATATACTATATCATAGCAAAAGAGGCATATTTTTAACTTAATATTTACCCGCTACAGGGCAGAAAATGTTGTTTTTGCATTTTGAAGAAAAGGTATTGTTTAATTATATTTTTTAATATATTAAATATTTTTCAAATGGAGAAAGAACCTTCATGTTTTACCTAAAAAGATCTGTTGCACAGTAAAAAGTTTAATAAGTGGCTTGATATTTATTTTTAATACATTGTATTATATTTTGAAATTTTAAAAACGTTCTCCTGAAAAATCAAGTTTTTTGATTTATGACGTTCTTGAAAGGAGTGAGCGATATACCAATTTGGTGAAAGGTCTAAGTGTTTTCACGTTGTTATATTTGTTGCGCGCTATTGATTTTGCTTCCCTTTTTACTCAAAATTTAACATTGCAATTCGAGCATCATTAATCCCTCGATACAATTTTGTGTGGAATTCTTAATGGTACATGTTTTGAAATAAAAAAATAGGATTGACCAATCCAATTTTGATTCTAAGATAAATGTTACCATTCAAACCCTTATCCCCATCCGATGGTGCATAAGGCACTGCATCATATAAACGCATCGAAGGAAAGGTGATGGGCACTTCGCTTCAGGTACCAGTCTAGAGTGATATTGAATAAATATGAATGTGAAAAATAGCTTATATTTATTTGGCCGAGCGTGCTGACCATTACACTACAGAGGCGGGGATGTTGTCATTTCAAAGTTAATCGATTTTTAATAAATACTGTTAGAGCTATATCAATTGGGTATATTATTCATTTGTAGTTTTATCTAAATCTTCTATAATTATTCTAGAAAGGTACAAATATTTCGATTTAACGTAGCGATGAACTCTCGCATTTGTCTTCCAGATACCGCACATTCCGGACTCCTGAAGTGAGTGATTAGATTATAGATACTTAAAGGTGGCGTGATTTTGAAGGTAAGGCGGTCACATATAATGGAAGAAGAGAGAGGCTTTCCAGACATCTTGCGACAGATCTAAAAGTTCTCTGATAGAGTGAAAGTGGTTTAGTTCGGACAGGGCCGTATCTACTGTAGGGGCTGCTGGGCAGGAAAAACAGACGCTGATTTAAAAAGAAGTTTTTTTCACTGAAATGCACGCGACAATGTTTGTATCTAAATATGTAATTTTATCAAAAAATACAATATCGAATTTAAGAATATATTTTTCAAACCAACTACATCCAACGTTGTATTTTTCTAGGTTATCAAGAGCCTAGGGCATTATTTAACACCCCTTGTAGGCGTCCCAGAAGACTTTTACTGGACATAGAAACCCTAAAAACAAATAGAAGCGCTAAGAAGTAAGATATTTTTATTACCTCCCTCTTCCTATGATGGGACATTCTGGCGATTTTATTTTCCCGTTTGACGAGAAATTTCAATAGGGGGGCGCCAGACTAAAAAAGTTTGGGAACCTGTGGTCTAGGGCATTGAAGGCTATTCATATTTAATTCGGTTTACAATTTTACACATTTTCGTAATTTTTTCTTCTTAGTTCCTAAAACTTAGCTTTGGAAGGGCGAATCCGATAAGGATTCCAGGGCTCCTATATCAGATCCGGGATTATCAAATATGGCTAGAAGCGTTCAATATCTGACTTTATATAATTTTACTCGTGTATTACGTGAACAGCGGCGGCCCGGCCCTTTTTTTAAAAGGTCCGAAAAATTTAATCACGGTTCATGACAAACGTTTTCGAAAAAAATAAAACCGAAACTAAAAGTATAATAAAACCGCAAATCAAATTTTTGGATTATAACTTTTAAATATTGTCTTAATTTATTAATCCCATATGTATTGTAAGTATGTGTATGTATATGTAGGTGTATGTATGTATACCATATTTATAAATATATTCTTATTTTTAATCTTCTTACGTAGAAAAAATCCTTTAACCACTCTCATTAATTCATCTCCTTTCCTTTTCCTTCCAGCAGTCTATTTTTAAAACCATACCCCTTACCTTTTTTACTCCCTTCCTCTCACACACACACTCTCACTCTTTTATTATTTGTATATTTTAACTCTGAATATTATAATAATTATGTATTGTAACATAATTGTAGAATAGTTTAATTGGCTTCATTTTCATTAATGTAACAATTTTTGTTAATGTAATTACTGTAAATGTAACTATTTTTTATTATATACTTTTTTAAATGCAAAGCTATACGATTCCCGAACAAATAAAATAAATAAATTATTATTACCTGTTTTCACGATGTGCCAAATAATGTAGATCCGGCGCTGGATTCAGGATACGGATGCTGTCAGTGGCTCTCAGCTACTAACCCAGTGGACATGGCTAACTTCTTGATTTAGTGATATAATATTCATCTTTCCTTTTCCCACTAAATGCTGGAGAAGGTATTTTGGATATTTTTAATGAATTTTTAATTTTAATATATTCAGTTTTACCCTAGAACTCCAAACGCACAATTAATTTGACTTAGTTTGACTATATGGATAAGAAATAAAGAAGAAATCTCACATTTCAAATATGTTTGATTTTACGATTCTTGTAAAGCAAAAATACCTAAAAAATCAACACAAAAAAATGCTCTGAGACAGCAAGAATCACGCTGTCTGCATGATCAATTTTACGTATTGCGTTCGACAAATGGCGCTGCCATTGCCAAAATTGTTTTTAGTCAAAGGTAAAAACAGGGTGTTAAATAGCGGCTCATAATTTTGACAAAAAATAGTAGAAAGGTGATAGTAATTGTTTCATTTCCACACGATACAAAATGGTCTTTATAGTATAAACACAAGATACTTTTATTTTACCGTGCATTCAAAAATTTTGATACCGTTATTTAATTTATTTACAACCACCTCCCCCATTGAGAATTTTTTTCGCATAAGTAACCTAAATTCTTGTATTTTAATAAGTAACACTATTCTTGAAAAAAAAATAAAGGTAATGAATCGTAAAGTAAAGTGCAATCAACTTTGTTTATCAATTATGTTAGATTCATAGTTACTATTGTTCATATGTCTCGTAAAAATCCTTAAATGAATAAAAAATCCCAATTTTTATTCAAAAATAAAAATAATAAAATTGATTTTAGATTTCTCTACTTATTTTGACAACTTTGAAATAAATACTGGTCCACTGGGTTCGAGATAATCTGACGGATGAGTGAATCATATTAAGCGCATCCGGAAAGTTGGCATAGCGAATGTCACGGGCGAGAACAGAACCCGGCTCTGCCGCCTTAACTATAGCGGACTATACCTACATACCACACACACGTACATGTATAATGTACATATATCTGCAACACGGTTGTAGTTCTGCTATGCTATACTCGCTTAACACTAGTGCAATGCCGGAACCATTATCTCTCTCACCAAACTAAATGTTCATATTTGAAAGTAGTATCTGGGCTGGTTTATCATCCTCCAATTAACTATGGAAAAATTATAAAATCAGGAACCCTAACTTGTATATATAATACGTCAAAAAACTTTCTTCTTCGTTTAGTTTTCTTCATTAACACACTATCTTCGGATATATATATATATATATATATATATATATATATATATATATATATATATATATATATATATATATATATATATTGTATATATATATATATATATATATATATATATATATATATATATATATATATATATATATATATAATAATAAAACCCTTATCCGCACCCCAATGATGCATAGGGCACTGCGTCATATAAACGCAGTGTTATCTTGATCGTTTACACATGAAGGAAAGGTGATCAGCCCTCCGCTTCAGGTACCAGTCCAGGGTAATAATATTGAATAAATATTACAGTGAAAAAATCACTTATATTTATTTTACCCCCCTTGGGAATCGAACCCGGGACCTCCAGAACGGTAGCCGAGCGTGCTGACCATTACACTAAGGAGGCGGACATATATATATATATATATATATATATATATATATATATATATATATATATATATATATATATATATATATATTTATAAATATTCCTGGTGAGTTAGCTCGCTATTTGCAATTCGTATAATCATTTTGGGACTTATAATAAGGTACCTACAAACGCAACAATTCACTAAGTATAAAAAAACTTAATAATAAAACTAAAGGATAAAAAACCATATACATGTTACAATTAATAAATACACGTATTTACGAGTATGCACACATACATTTAAATATGTTTAACATTAAGTAAATAGATACCTACACAAGTATTTAAAAATAATAATGAACAAGGCATTATTTTAAAAAAATTACTTGGTAAATACCACTTTTTCGTAAAATCTATTGTGACACGTGTTTCTATGCATTCCGCATCATTTTCAAATACGGTGTTTAAAAAAAAACACGTGTCAAAATAGATTTTAAGAAATAGTGGTATTAACCAAGTAAAACTTAAATTAAAAATGGATAGATTGTACCACATAGTAACTGCCGAATCAATTATTCAAATTATTAAAAACATAAATTCTAAATCCAATTAAAAAACTTGGCCCTCGGATCTTTGGTTCCTTTTTTTCTCGAAGCCAAAGTCAAAGCGGATACACCTATTCAGAATTGTAACACTGTTCAATTCGATAGTTGTTGACTTTTTCTCAATTCGTTAATGACGCGATAATGGTAAACTGGTGAGAGTTTCCCGAGAATCACGGCATTTTTTCATTTATTTAAATATTTCAGAGGCGTTACACTAAAAGCGCCTATGTCAATATGAAAGCTAAGTGATCGTTACTCATCAATCATCACCTTAAAATATATTCCAGTTAATACTATTGAGAAGACATCTTGATACGACCTCTTCCATCCCTTTATCGTTGCAATGACGAAAACAAAAACGAAAACAATTTTTGACCGATAATTCAGCGGCAGGCAGTCTGAAATAAACTTCAATTCAGATTTCTGAGCATCATCTCATAAGCATGAAGATTTTGAAACCGTACCTGATACAATTAATTTTGTATTTATTTTAATTTTGCATAATGAGTTTCAAAAGACCGTCGATTGTATAAAAAAAAAGGTAATATTTATTCTAATTCACAATTCTGCGCAAGAGCGTTGTCAACGAGGTATTCATCTAGGGAAGCATTTCAGGTCTCAAAACAACATGTTAAAATAAAATTCTTAAGAATTCTGAAAAAATCCTGAGAATCGAAACAAATAACCCACCCTTCCCCAACCTTCTAAGTGAAAAGGTGAATCTGTCATAATACACTGGCTGACGATCTAAAATTACATTATTTCAGCATAGTTGTTCATTTGATTTTTTATTAGTATTTCATAAATAATTATTATAAAATTCAGCTTTGCTACACAATAATAATGAAATATATTGAAACTATGGCAAAAAAAAGATTTTTTAATTTTTTTTTATGAAAAAAAACATATTTGACATTCCTGTGTTTAGGGTCCAAGTAATGTAAAATACTCACTAAGTATTAAAGCGTTAAGGCTCGATCTTTCATCTCAATTTTTTGATACATTTGAGCTGAAAACTATGGAATACCATCTACCAGGAACATAACCATGAACACTTTTTGACAGCTGTTAAAAATGAGCATTTTTTCCCGGGATTTACAGTAAAATGAGACCGATTATAATTAAATTTAACTAATCTCAACACATTGACTTTAAAAATGTTCAATAAATTATTGTTGGATTGTGGTCCCGCCACTGTACCACAGCCCAACAAAAATGTAAATAATAAAAACACAAATATTTCTCTTTTTTTAATTAAAAAAATAATTAGTTTTGTGTTTGGTGTTTGGTGTATTCCCTGTATTTTAAATTAATATTTCTATTGATGTAATCATAATAACAATATTTACAATATAGTTACTACCCTCTGAAGTTTTTTTTTACCTAAATATTAGTAGCTTAAATGTTCATAAAGATATTAGAATGTCATTGTAAGGTGCACTGACGCTCGCCGCTTTCTGCTGGATGCTTGACGCTCGTTTCGTAAGAGGGAGTTTGATATTAATCGACAGGTATGATTCTGAAAGTTTTCCTATCACTTCTCAACCCTTTGTTGAGTAGTGACGCTCCGTCCTGCCGTTCTGGAGGTCCCGGGTTCGATTCCCACGAGGATCAAATAAATATAAGTTTTGTTTTCACTATACTATATATAACATTTCTTCATGTGTTAACGATCAAGATAACACCGCATTTATATGATGCAGTGCCCTATGCACCATTGGGGTGCGGATAAGGGTTTGAAAAACTCAACCCTTTACAGCTGGCAAGTCTTTCCTTTTAATTTTTCAATGTACAGAATAATTAAATAAGTATATTTACAAATTTGTCACGTATGCACAAGATGTTTGTATTTGGGTGTGTGACGCCGCTGCGAGCGGTTCACCAACGCTACCGCCATATCGAGACATTGCATGAGTGTGGCGGAGGCGAATCGAATCGACATAAGCGTGATACACAGCTCACCCACTCGGGGATTCAATAATTAGTGGGTGATCATGTCCAAATTTTTTACTTCCGAACAAAAATAAATTTAAAAAAATCTGTCCATCAGGAATTTTTATTGGAGTTTTTTTACATGGAAACGTGGCTGAAAATTTTATTATTTCTCCCCAAATTTCCAATATTTCAATAATGTATAACTTGACTTGAATTTTCGTGCTTGCACTTCTTAGTGGAGCAGAATTTTATGGAATAAAACAACAACACTTTTTCCACATTTAATTAATTAATTAATTATTTGATCAGTGACAGTGATTTAATTTGTTTGATTATACCAGTCTGATGTCGTCGGTAATGGCGAAACATTTTTCAATAACAAACAATAATCACAATGGTTTAAATGATAATGCCAATTTATTTAATTGTCAAAATTCAACCGAAATCATAAATACTTAAAAAACTGAATATTAATTGGATTGTTATAAATTGTATTAAAATTAACGAGCACTCTGATCAATATAAATTAAATTGAATCTAAAATTTAATTGTGACAAATCGATATATAGCAACAATGACAAAAAGGCAAAATTACCCATCCATCTTACTCTTGTGATTGTTAGATATACGTAGTGGAATATAATTTATGGAATACAGATAACAAATGTGAAAGAATCAAAGCGGATAATATCACTGATATATTTAGCGAAAATATACATATAAAAGGTTATTAAAGGCAGTTATACCCTTATATTACAAAAGTATGCGAAAGGGCTGAATGCGTAGTCAAGACTGAAACTTATCTACAAATTTCAGCTTTTTGACTACTGAATGATATTCGCTTAAGAATAAATTGATGATTTATGTATTAATTTTAAATCAAACACAGATTTTTTGAGTCTACTAAGTTGTATTTTATTAACAAAAAACACATAAAAAATTATATTGTGACAATTGTTTCGCCTTGTTAGGGCATTATCAAACGAATGTCCTAACAAGGCGAAACAATTGTCACAATATAATTTTTTATGTGTTTTTTGTTAATAAAATACAACTTAGTAGACTCAAAAAATCTGTGTTTGATTTAAAATTAATACATAAATTAAAATGGAGTTCTACAAATTAAACGCCAAGTCAATAAATAAATTGATGATTTTATTGTTTTTGTGCTATGTGTAGGTATAACTTAAGTTGCGTATTTACTACCGCTACCATGTGTCGGTATGTATGTACGTGAATATTTAATTGATATGCAACGCGACAATCACAAGTGAGTAATGCCGAGCCAATGCCGAATACCAGGAATAACCACCGTTAGTAACCAAAAGCCATACGAGTTGATGAGGTAACCAGTAGGCAGCTCACGGACTCCTCCTTCGCCGATCTGTTGACCTCATGGATAATAATACAGTCGAGTCAATTCCACAGGTGGATATTGGATACCACCAGGAATTCACTACAAACCTGGGAACCAAATCATTTTATAGACTTTCTCGAAGCTATTAGGAGAAAGGTGTACAAAATGACATAGCTTCGGTTTTCCTACTATTTTTAATGTGGGAGTTAAGTGATTTATATTTTACAACACAAATTTCAGTACCAATCCTTAAACCATCCTATGACGCTCGTAAGCCTTGTAAATGCCTAGACTTCCATATTCTTCTTCATCTTTGTTGAGATGTCAAAAATCAGGAATAGGGGTAATTTATTTTGCTTACTGAATCAAGAAGCACAACGGCGAGCCAATGTATAGCCCATAATATAAGACCTCACATACTAATAAAAGAGTTTTTGATTAATAAAAAGCTTCTTTTCATCTCACCAATAGATGTCTCTAGTGAAGTTCTAGTGATTCAAGAATAATGTTTCATAATTGGTTCACATATATAGAACTTCCAAGAATTTGAGTAGTGTGGTTGTCAATAGTGGGTGGAATTGGTGAATGTTACACGTGTGTAAAGTGATCACTTAAACCAGCGTATGACGGTCGTCAGCCCCGTAAATACCCAGACTTCCATATTCTTCTTCGTCTTTGATGAGATGTCAAAAAATAATATGAATATCATAATAGACACCCAGACCTGCTTCTTAAGATTGCAGAGGGCACGTGCTAAGGCAAAAACTACAGAGGACGACACCGTTTAAACTACATGGACCATATTATCTCCGACATGCACTGTAGCGGGTATGCCGAGTTAGAGACGCGGATGGAGACTGACCATAAAATAAGCAAACCAATCATTACACATGTTGTAGCCCACGAAGAAGAATTTGGGGAAAATTGAGGAAATTTTCGCGAAAATCATTTATGATTGAAATTTAGAACAGGTAGATGATATCATTTATATCGAAAGATTGATAAATATATTGAAAGGAGAGTGGGTGCTGAAAACAGAGTAAATGGCGCGCACTAAAATCAGTTGTTTTTGTAGATAACCTAGCAGTAATAAAAGTGTAACAGGAGAGCTAAACTAGCAGTACACAACTGAGTCCTAGTAGTACCAATCCTAATGTGTATAAAGTGAAGGGATTGGAAAAAAAACGATGTTCAATAGATGATTGAA
Source organism: Brachycentrus maculatus (assembly GCF_059751285.1). Taxonomy (NCBI): domain Eukaryota; kingdom Metazoa; phylum Arthropoda; class Insecta; order Trichoptera; family Brachycentridae; genus Brachycentrus; species Brachycentrus maculatus. The sequence continues at coordinate 1,045,171 of NW_028280786.1, forward strand.
ATAAGTGAAAAAAATTAAGTTTGAAATAAGCATTATCATTTTTTTAAGGTGTGTTGATGAAGTGTGTTAAAAATTTATGAGGAGATCCATGAATATGGAAGTGACAAAGGTAAGGCGTTCTATCCTCTCTACTTATCTTTGCGGAAAAGAAGCGTGATTAGTAGTTGTTAATTGGGTAGTTAGGATATTAAAAAATTACTGCACTTTCAACTTTCAGTCAATTTGACCAAGTCATATTTAACGTCATCGCAGTGGAAAACCCATAAACAATTATTATCATGTAACGCATGACTTGATAAGTTAAAACACATGTTCCCTTATCACTTCTAGACGTTGTGACATAAATATTTAAACATGAGTACCATGAGTAGTGTTTTATAACTTAATGGCAATATCATTCAGTCTGCGAACATTCCACTTAACCATTCTAAAAATTACACACGGAAAACCCTTTTACATTTTGAGTTCTGTAAGCAAACTAAATTTATTTATCAAATATGGTAAAAAAAATATACAAAATTCTACATCCGCATATGTATTCAGGTGTGAGCCATTTACATTGACATAATACGATACCTTCATAGGGGTTTCCATGTTAATGAAAAATAAAATGAAGTGTTACTATGCAGTCCATAGTACTCAAGCTACTTCTATTTTCTTTGTCCTACATATTATTTTTCCTCCACTTCTTTGCCCCTGTAGCAGTAATATAACTGCACCATTTGTATCGTATCAAATCCTAAATTCAAAATTTCGGAGCGCAGGACTGATCACCATAAATAATCACAGTAACACCGCATCGATCCGATGAACCATTTTTCCCCAAAATTGGCCTGCAACAGTTTTAATTCTCATACCTTCGATTATGCAATTTATAACCAAGGTCTTTACCTTTAAATTAGTTTTTTAATCAATTTAATAAACTCTGTTTAGGAAAAGAAGGTATTGTTTATTTTGTATTATATTTTATTAAATGGTTTGAAATAAAAGCAATCATGACTGACATTAGAACAGTGGTTCTTAACAGTGTTGGAGGTAGGTACCGAACCCCACCAATTTCATATGCGCGTTCACCGAACCCTTAATTGGAAAAAAATATTGCTACATTGATATATTTCTCTCAAATAATATACTAGATCTATTGGACAAATAAATATATCGTACGTCGTACCATTTTTCATAATCCTAGTCGGGTGTGCGTTTTGACCTCCGCCGAACCGGGGATACTGACTCACCGAACCCCTGGGATTCGATAAAACGCAGGTTAAGAACCACTGAATCAAAATCCTTCTCCATATTTTTCTATCTGAATAATCCAACCACCAAACCAACAGACTACCGAAGGAACCTAAACTGTTTTAAACCATAATTCAATCACGAAAATTGTCTTTGTTCAGGAAAAAGGGTACTCTTTGTTATTATATTAAGTATTATCGTTTATCAGGTGGTTTAAAATAAAAGCAATCATTATTAACTTGAGAATCCTTCTCCATTTTTCTCTGTCTGATTAATGCAACCACCCAACATATGGCCGTCTCGTCTGTTATCGATATACCGGTGGCTAGATTCTGGTACTAGACTGCCCACTGCCCACAAACATGGAGATTGAAATACTTGCATCTTGATGAGGCTATAGAACTCCATTAATTTGACCGCCTCCTCGTTTTGAAACATCTAATGAACAATATTGATATTTCTACGTGCTGCCGAATTCAGTAGACGGGATACCACCATAAGTAGTCCAGGTGTTGCGATAAGAGGTGATAATTGCAAACATACATACTTCCTCTACCAGGTACCATGTAGTCATACGTAGAACCAAGGACCGGTGCGGGCAATTTAACATCCAAAATTCTATCTTTATAAAACTAAAGAATGTGCGCTGTCTAAATAAATATTGTATCTACAGCGCCAGCAAGTTTTCAACGCCATGCATTTCTAATGAGTTCCGCCAATTCATAAGTGTATTGTGCATTGTTTTATATATTTTTTTACGTTCAAAATTTCTCGAGATACCTCAATACGTCTGTCAACCTCAATAAAAATGTAATGTTTGTCGAATATTTTAACTTTAAATTAAAATATAATTCGTTACAATTCTGTAAAGCTGTTTTGAATGATATCGGTACCTTTATAAAGAACATCCTTTGACATAACACAATAATAATTGTCTGAAACGTTAAATACTTTGCATACGAATATATCCATCTATTCGTAACTGCTCATTAATCTCTCCTTTTAAAATAATAATAATAATAAATTTGATAATTTATATAGCGCCATTTTCGTAAAATACTACCTCAAGGGCGCTTTATGTTGCATCTTCAAATTTTGTTCCTTTACATTCCTTAAATCAGTATATAAAATACTTTTAGAACTTTTTTCAACTCATCGAAAAAAATATCAAAAATATCGTCATTCAATTTTCAAACCGCATTTTTACACTACACTGTTTTGGCTGGTTAAAGAAATTGCATCTTAAAAATATGTACATATGTACCCATTACTTAACTAATCCATTTTATTTAACGTTTTACTAAATAAATGCCTTGTAACGGCCCTCTCTGCGCAACAGCAACTGCGCAGTGGCCACCGCGCATCCGGCTCAAAGACAATGGCGGCTTAAGGTGCTTAACCTACAATACAAGGTGAAAACACAAGGTGCTCTTGTGTCTAGTGACATAACTATTATTTAAAATCAGTCTGAAAATTCAAATTCGCGATACTACTATCATCACTGATATCTAAAATCGGAAGATAATCTAGTATTTACTTATTACTAAAGGACAAAATGTACGTATATAAATTTTATATATTATATCTCAAAATTCTAATGCTCCCCTAATACTGATTTATTTGTTGAACTTAAGCTTACTTTTCAGATGAGGTTATTGTCTTTTATTTATTTATATTTTTAAAAACTCATATAATCTCATTCTGTTAGAAATGCAGTTTTTTTTTTGTTTAAAGGCATTTCAACCCCTCAGCAGTGCTTTTCCCACTATGTGAGCTAATCCTCATTAAAACCACTTGTATATGTTCCATGAACCTGGTCATAAAACAATTTTTTTATTTACGTCATCTTCCTGATGACGTAAATAAAAAATTCAATATCGCCAATATCGTTTGCTTCGTGCTTGAGGTAAGAAGGCCAGACCTTAAAACTTTTTAAATGAAAACAGTTGTTAAACATTGGTGTAACTGAAAAACGTTTTAAGATGGGAAATTTTCACGAAAATTGTTTAAACGTGGGTTCTTTCCAAAAAAAAAGTCAAGTCAATCACTGTATGAAAAATACAGTCTTTTCAGGAAAAAAATGTTAATATAGGAGCATTTCAGGAAAATATTATCATTTTGGGTTTTTTGAGAAATAATCTACCCGAAAGGAAACATTTTACCGTAGACTTTTCAGGAGTAGTATTTGTGCGGTGTACTTTTCAGTTTTTTTTTACTTAGAGACTACTCTGCAAGCACGAATTGCATTTGGTCTAAATTATCAACAAACAAAAAATCTCATTTTCAACTGAGTAAAATATTCGTCATCAAAGCCTTATCCGCACCCCAATGGTGCATAGGGCACTGCAACTTATAAACGCAGTATTATCTATACGCTTCACATGAAGGAAAGGTGATCAGCCCTCCGCTTCAGATACCAGTCCAGGGTTATATTGAATAAATATGAGAGGGAAAAAATCACTTATATTTATTTGAGCCCCCCTGGTAATCGAACCCGGGACCTCCGTAACGGTAGCCGAGTGTGCTGACCATTACACTACAGAGGCGGAGTAAAATAAAATAAAATTCAATCGCCACAATAAGAAAGTTATTAACAGATAATCATTATTTTATATTAAATTTTCACAAAAGTCAAAAGCATTTTCTTAAGATGTCTCATTTTTGCAATGTGCCGGCATTATGTTGCGTTCAAGTCTCGAGAGACCTTGTTTTCATTGTCCTTGGCGTGAGTCATAGTACAGCTCCTAATTGTAATCCTTTCCGAATATTTTTTCCTCAAATATTCTATTGACTTAAGCGATTTGTTCAGTACAGAAGACACGCGTCTCGGCCTTATATTTTTAAGCAAACAGTCGAACAATGCGTTGCCGATCGACGGCCGGCACCAGTCCGCAGCGCGCGGTAGAACGTTCTCATTCCATTCCGTAGACCGCGGGCAGACGGCATTCCAGCAGTACTTTGTGCCTTATTAAACGGTTATCGCTAATATACCGTTCGCGAAAGAAATGCTATTTGGAATTGTACGAAAATATGCAAAGGAAAAGAGCCATTTCCGAGAGAAGGGGTTGACCCACATAGTGCGCGACGCTCCGTGGAGCTTCCAGTTGGGCTCTGGCCGGCGATGCGCGCGCATCGTCTTTTTATTGGCTGTGGGGCCAACATGGCGGACCGTTTTGACACTTGCGAAAATGCCGGCAAAACCTCGCGTTCAAACCAGTGGCAGTGTAGTGTAAAAATACCTAACGTGCTCAAAATTAAAACCGTCTAATCAACACAACTGACATTCAGCATATATGCTATTAAAATCACACATGATTTTCCGTTTTTTTGTGTCGCTAACCTTTGATTTTCCGTTTTGATGAATATATAAAATAATGACGGAAAAAGTACGTGAATATTCGTATACTGTTGAAGAAAATATCTCTGTTTAATAATTTTCATTTTACGGTCGTACACGTGTGTGACAAATTATGGATACATTTCGAGTGATTGAGCGCCGAGGTAAGTTAGGAAACGTCCATAATTAGACGCAGATGTTTTATTCCCAGCCAAATGCTTTATAAATATGATTGTTTAAACAATACAGCAACTCTGTCTACATCGACAGAATATCACTTCTTTTGTTAATCATTATTTCTGGCGATCACTTGTTCTTGAATCTAGACAAAACTGTATGCTACCTATTTGATGTCTTTTGTAGATAACCAAAGGCATTGCCTTTTGTAGACATGTGGCAATTGTTGATTTTCTATATTCAGGCGTGGTCACATCACTGACGTTTTTACAGTTCATTGCCATGGAAACTACCTTACGATCATATTCATAAATAAATATTTTTACCTCAATGGCCCCTTGTAGTAATTTTCCTGAACTGATTATTGATTTACCTACTTTATAGAAAATCAAAATTGGGTAATGATATTTGATAAGAAACACCTTTTTTAAAGACTATCCTATTTAAAGAGTATCCAAGTTACATAAGCTAGTATGAGCATGCAATCTCCTTTTCCTACCTCTTATTGTTTTTTCATCTTTCTCGTGTAGCCGTAATGTCCTTCTGTCTGAACTCTTTCATTTAAGTTACCTGTATCTCATCTAATAAACTCATAGTTCACTCTATTTCTCAGAACGCACGACTAACCTCTTTGTCACCATACAGTAAAATTACCGATAAGTTTACAACGTTTGCATCCAATAGTGCCCTATGCACCAGATGGTGCGAATAAGGGACAGATTGGATAGAATACTATGTTTATTCAGTGTAATTTACGAAGTCCGCCTCCATGGTGTTATGGTTAGAGTGTTTAGCAACCGTGATGGAGGTCCCGAGAGTTCGATTCCCAGAATGGGTGAAAATAAATATTAGTGATTTTACACTATAATATTCCTTTAAATATTACCCTGGCTGGTCCCTGAAGCGCAGGAGTGATCACCTTGCCTTCATGTAAGTAACGATCAATATAACTATGCGTCAATACGGTACAGTGCTCTATGCACCATTGGGTGCGGATAAGAGTTAGAAGAAGTTACGAAAAATATTATTTTGTACATTAGAGATTATATTGGAGTAAGAATACTTTTAATACTCATACGTATTTTTAACAAGAGATTCGACCTAAAAGATAGCGATAATATTGTACATTACAGGTGTTAGAACCAAACTTAGAATTATCTACCAAAATCGAAAAATCAGTTACTTAAGTAAAATAAGCACACGTAAGCTACGTTACAAAATAATAAATTATTTTTAGCACTTGACTAGATTCGATAATTGCACACACATAACATGGTATTGAGGGTCCATAATAAATACGAAAAAGATTTCGAATAATTTAACTTGTTCATAAAAAAAAATCTGTGATTAGGAGTCAATTTTTAAGTTAAAAAGTTTATGGGTATGAAAAAAATGTGCTACTTATTTCAGTTAAAAAAATTCAAACGACCAAATAAATATAACCTTAGTTCGGTATGTAATTTGTCAATTTAATTAATTTTATTTTTGGTTAATTTTCCAGTGGAAGCTTAGTTATCTTTTGTTTTAATTTTTAGATTTTTTTTTTCTGGCTTTTGAATTATTTAAGGATGGTCGCCACTCTGGCTTACATACACAGATAGAACGCCATTCGTAACAATCAGACATTTCAGTAATTCACAACATTTTGAGTGTCCTTGTCAACACTTGTTCACAAATCTGGGTTTCTCCACTTCTTTCTTCTCCAATTCTTCTTCATCTTAACACAGATGAAGAAGAATATGGAAGTCTGAGTATTTACAGGGCTTATGACCAGTCATGACTGGTTAAGTGATCTATGTTGAGATGTCAAAAAAGAGGAGAATTGATTAACTATTTAATTGCCACGTAAAACATGTAAGTATATTATTATTCTTCGTCTTTCAAACCACATCCGCATCTAATAACTTTAAGTTGTTGCACAGAATTGATAACGTGTTAACATGATCATAATCTCATGAGTCTAGGTGGTCAGTCCTTGGCCTAAGTATCAGTATAATGTATGTTAAATAAATATTATAATGAAGAATAAAAAAACACTCACGATGTAAGCTTTCTATAGCGTAATTTCTGTAGAATACTACCCCAAGATCATGAAATATTATAGTTTTATATGTGCGCATTTATCTATGTCAATACAATGTGTACTATTTTGTAAATAATAAATATTTTCGTGATATTATTTGAATGTTTGTTGCAACAACGCATATAAATGAAATATAAATTATTGTGTTCTAATATTTAATTAAAACACAATATTTTCTACTTAGTTTTATACTTATTGTTTGATCTGATTTGTACGCGCAAAAGCATTTTTTCAAAGCATTTTTTTACTTCTAAAACTTACTGGTAAAGTACAAGTACTTTAGCAGTAACCAGCTAGCAACGCAATAGCAATTATAACAATCGAAAAATATTATAAAACAAGACAAAGGTGCAAAAAATAAACACTGACAGTATTCAGTTCTTTCATTAATTGATTCGGCAGTCACTTTGTGGTAAAATCTATCCGTTTTTAAAGTTTTACTTTTATTTAGTAAATACCACTATTTCTCAAAATCTACTGTGACACGTGTTTCGATGCATTCCGCATCATTTTCAATCTCCGTATGTTGTTGTGAAAATGATGCGGAATGCATCGAAACACGTATCACAGTAGATTTTGAGAAATAGTGGTATTTACTAAGTAAAACATTAATTAAAAATGGAAAGTATTCAGTTACTACACGCTTTTTACTGTAGTGAATAATATATATTTTTAAATCATTTATTATTTTTATTCCTTCATCTTTAATGTACGACGGTTTTTTATTTAATATAAAAATTATTTTATTATATTTTCACAAGGATTGTACGTTATATCCACCTACATAGTCACAACCGTCCTTTAAACTGGTTCAAATCAAGATTGAACACTACTTCAATGGCGTCATCGTCTTACGTCAGACTTGTGATATGACTCAAGAATACCTAATGGAGTACTCTTCTTTTTCTTCTCCCTCATAGAAAAAATAACGATACAATTATAAATATGTACAGCAAAAAACTAGGAATATACTGGTTATTACTCCAATTAAAAATACTCATAATAAAGACAGAGAAATTGGCTGAGAAATTAAGAAGCTATTAATTACTTATATTAAATTTATTTATTAGCTCCTGTAGTAAATTGTATGTTAGGTGAATTTTATATTAAATTGTGACATGTAGGTAAATAAACTTTTACCTTATGTAACACAGATCCAGTATCATGTTTTTGAAAAATGCCACAAAATTTCATTATAAATTGTAAAGATTACAAAATGAAAATCATAGATAAGTATGTATAAATTTTCTCTTTAAAATGAAATAATATAATGTCAGGCATCGATAAAATAATAATAACTTTTTTTTTCTTCTCTTCATCTTCTTCTTTTCATCTCACTAATAGATGTCTCTAGTGAAGTTCTAGTGATCCAAGAATAATGTTTCAAAATTGGTTCATATATATAGAACTTCGAGGAATTTAAGTAGTGTGGTTGTCAATAATGGGTAGAATTGGTGAATGTAACACGTGTGTAAAGTGATCACTTAAACCAGCCTATGACGGTCGTCAGCCCCGTAAATGCCCAGACTTCCATATTCTTCTTCATCATTGATGAGATGTCAAAAAATAATGTGAAAATAACTCGTGTAATTGGAGATAATCCAGATTTTCTGTATTTGGACACAATCAAAATGTTGTAAAGCATTATTTGTTCATAAAATAAAATAAACTTTTTTTAATTGACGTTTTTTCAACGAACGAAAGCATGAATGTATGTACATAAATTATGTTGTTTATCAAAATGTCTACGTATTGTTTTTAGAAACATTGTTAAGTGTCACAAAACGACTTGTTAATTGATTTTTTGGCACAGGTAACTGGCTAGTAAAATTATGGTTTTAGCTGGATGAAGGTAATTCTATCTTGTATCCACATGTATCCACCTTATCCCATGTATCCCACATGGGGTGAGGATCGATCTGTTTACATAATATTTTTGCTAGTATACTGCATATCAGTGTACAATAATTCTAACCAATGACGACACAAGATGTCTTTTGCTGTACGTCATTCGATTACTTCCTAATCATTACGTTGTATGTACTAAAGTTCGGTACCATTACGAATGCATTATCTCATTTACTGAAAGGTATGCGCAGAACTACAGATCCGAATCAAGGATTTTGTAGAAAATATGCACATAAATAAATTTTATTATCATCTTTTGATCTCAAATTTGGCGGTGGTACATCTGATAAATTCCAACTTTTTTGCATTCAAATGATATTATTTTGTAATTCTGATAGACAATTTATTATATATAGTAATTTAAAAGAGCACTAACAAGAGCCATTGACTAGTCCAATTTTTTATATAAAGACTGGGTTCATCCACCGAGGGATAATTATGAATATTTATTTTCGATAACTTAAAAAAAAAACAAGTTATTATTTTATAGAGCATTCACAGGATTCACGACCTGTCATCGGCTGGCTTAAGTGTTCACTTTATGTACATGAGTCAAGTTCGCATATGCTTTGCACATATTACTTAATGTTTTGGATGATTTATTTGTACAATATCCATATGCAATTAAGATGAGAAATTTGAAGCGACATCTGGCGATCCTCTTGCGAAGTAATTAGCGATATTCTTCTGATTTACATGCGATTTTCTTTACCAATTTTTTTATACACATCATTAAATTTTTCAGAAGTTTTTATACCACATTATTCAAATTCACAATATTTTTATTAAATCCAAATTTAACAAGAAGAAAAATTAATAAATCTTTTTTTTTTAAAATACAATAACGCAATCAGTGTTTAAGCTTTTATTTTTTTAAATAGTTTCTGTTTTTTCTCAACAATCCTGTATTTCTTAAAACTATGGGTCAAAACTCAAAATTTTATCATATTAGTAAATGTTATTTCAAGATAAATTGATTTGTTGTTAAAAGATTGTTTAAGATCACAGAAATTTCCCATTTGAAAATTATAACCATGATACAACAATTATTTTGTCTTCTCCTTGTAACCCTTATCTGAACCTAATGGTACATATGGTACTGGATCATACAGAAGCCATTTTATCTTGATCGTTAAATACAAAAAAGAAAAGTGATCAGCCCTGCGCTTCAGGTACCAGTCTTAATTGATATATAATAAATATTAGGATGAAAAATCGCTACTATTTATTTAACCTACCTGGGATTCGAGCCCAGGACCTCCAAGATCGTGACCTCACGCGCTACTCAAGTACCAATCACTCTGAATTGGTATTTGAGCCAGGACTGATCTCTTTGCCTTCGTGTGTTCTTTCAATGGGACGTCAATCACTCCTTGATCTAATAGAAATCTGGGTTATTTCATTTTCACTCGTTTTCGAGTGAAAATCTGAGTTAGACATATTTTCGCTTCCGCAAATCTCCAAAATATACATGACCTTTTATCCCTTTGACATAATAATAATATGTAGATATTTAAAAACCAAAAAAAACATACCTTTTAAAAAATATATTGTGCAAAAATTAACCTTCATAATAGACATGGAAAAAACATTGAAAAAAAAAATATTTCAATTCATAAATAATATGAAGGTAGCCGTGTAGGATTTTATTGTATTTTTATTTTTATATTCAACATTTATTTCAAACTATTTATTTAATATGGTATACAACCCGCCTCCGCTTAACCTTTCTACCTTGCAACATTCTGTACCAGTTGCATCCCACTGCATTTTCTTATTAATCTTTTTTTCAAATTAATATTCCTAGCAGCCCGTCGGAAATCCGGCCCTAGATGGCGACGCAGCCACTTCGGTTGCCATTTTTATTTGCTTTCAGAGGTAGTGATAAATCACTGAAAAAGGAAGAAAAAACATCCAGTAAACTCAGTAATCAACCGGCGATAAACACAAATAACTGGGTGCAGACAAAAATATAGCCCATGCTGGGAATAAAAAAAAAACAAAATTTAGATTTTAGAATAAAACAAAGTAAGACACACCTTTCAAAAAACAAAGTGCATTAAAAAAATATACGAATATTAATATTAAAAGAATTAAATGTATTTGTAATTAATGTGTGTATAACAAATATTTTTATTTTTTCTCACCTCTTAACTGCACTTAATGGTGCATAGGGCATCGCATCAAATTGACGCGATATTCGCTCTAATATTTTGAAGGCAAGGTAATAAATTAGCACTGCGCTCAAGTTCCTTGCGTAGCGAGTGTTTTTGCCTAGAACTTTCACTCATGAATTACATGAAATTATAGTAACTTTAAACATAAAGAGTAAATCCACTCACAAGTAGGCATAGGCTATGAAACTTTTAAAGTTGAAGCCTGAGTAGGGACATGATAAACGGTGTTGCATAGGCCGTAGCTAGATTTCAGAGTCACTTGGACGTTAGGTAATTCAAAAAAAAAAAGTTCCTTGCGTTTCTGAGTGAAATATATTTCAAGGGATTCAAATGCCGTATGTGTAGAAGTGCATGGGAAAAAATACTACTTTTCTAATAGCAAGAAAATTTACAACTGATAGAATAATTTATATATTGCCATTTTCGTAAAATACCACCTCAAGAGCTCTTTGATTAAACTATAGGTAAAAGAAAAAGAACGAAAATGAAATGTATGAAGAATAGTAAGTACTTTTTATTAAGATGAAGTACCTAGTTCCTTAAGAAACAAGTTACGGAAGCTTGGGCAGCATTCTACCCATTGGCAAAATGGTAAATGTTACACAGCGTATAAAGTAATCACTCAAACCAACAGATGACAAGTCATCTATTAAGCAATGTAAATACCTAGAGTTTTAATAATTTTGCTTGTGTCTATTGAAAAATTTCAAATATATCAATATAATTTGATAATTTATTGTGGCTTTCGGTTGCGATTTTTGTAACACCCGGTACAATTAGATGTCAACTGCAAATCGAGTCACGATTCATTTTAAGTGCAGTAAATTGTCAATGTCGTGATACCTATCAAGTACATATATAAGAAAAAAATAATGATTTTCAATTCAGTAAAATAAAGATATCTATTTTATCTTCTGTTTTTTTTTGGATTAGTCCACCGTGAATTGAATATGATGTTTCCAAACTTTTTACTAGTATTTACTAGTTTATTTATATTACTATTTATTTACTGACTTGGGAGGATGCAAGGGAGCTGGCAGCCGACAGAAAAGCCTGGAGACAGTTTGTGGACTCCATATGCTCCACCTAGGGAGCGGATATGGTTATTATTATTATTATTATTAATATTTATTTAAATTAATATAATGTATAAAATTGACGATGTAATTTCTTCTGTTAATAAATAAACGGATTTAAGATGTAAAAATGTATCGCGTTATTGTATTAAAAACTTGTTCGATATAAAGGGTGGGGTGAAAGGACTAATTATTGATTAACAATATGGAATTACTACAGTGCAGAATTAAAAGAAAGAAAATTACTATTTTCATTTAAGTTTATTGACTTTCACAATACCATGATGATCAATTTATTATATTTTACTTCTGATAACACTTGTGGTAGGATGGCAGAGTTTTGCGATACGTAAATGGGTAATATTATGTAAAATAATTGATTACTTAAATATATTTATTATCCAATAAAGTAAAATGAACCAGTAAAATAAAATAACATTAATTGCGAGAACTTATCAAATTATTTCAAATCTCATTTATCAAAATTTTAGTTGTATTTTTTACTTTTGTGGGACAGCTTGAATTAGCCTACAATTGAATGAAAGCCGTGCGATAATGGTTGGATATTTATGTGGAGTGTTTGGTATAAAGATGGCTATTTCGTCTCTCAGCACGAAAACGGTACCCTAGCAGGGCCTATCTTCAATGGCAGAAACAGCAAACGGTTGTCTCCCAATCTTGAAAATTTAATTTTTCAAATATTCAATATTCATTTGTTCATTCGGCAGAATTTTAAAGCAATCCTCTATAATCTTATGTCCAATGGAACTTGGACACTTGGCTGTTTAACTCTCAAAAGTGACCATAAATCTTCCTTTTTAATATTAGTTTATTAATAATTTTAAGGTGTCATGAATGGCCCATTTGTATTCCGAGTTCTGAAGATTCGGTTATTGTCCATCTGCCCAAAAACATATGCTAATTTCGTCCTTCCGCAAGGTTGGCATATTATTCAAAGAAGACGTTTATAAACACCCAGCACCCACACTGCAGATTGTTCTCGATGTGGGTCATTCTCAAGGAATAATCTAATTTTTGACGTTTTCAGACAATTTTTAAACAAATTTGTCAAGATTATTGATGAATGAAGCATAAATAATTTTATTAAGTCGAATAAAACACGAAATATATATGAATGAAGTTACTTGTCCAATAATACATAGGTACTTAAACTACATAATACTGTCCATCTCAGGAACAATGCACTGAAATATGCTAAAGATTAAAATTTACTAAAAATCTAGTCCGGGGATTTCGTTGTCCTCTTCTGTAATTTCATATAATATTTCTTGGACGTTTCGATCCTTGAAGGTGAACACAATTACAAATGCACATGTTTTTTATAAAATAATTAAACCCGGTATACTACAAATGAGTGCATACAAAAAGGAAAACAAATAAAACTGTAACATAAAAAGTTATGTTAAGCCAGGCTACACAGAATAATTATAATTCTCAGGTAATACTCAATTTACATTTGGTACCTACCATTCGGGAAAATTATTAAACAGCTTGGTTTTTGATATTGATAGAACTTTTCCGTATATATTTTTTTTAAACACATTTTTTCCAGTTGATTATTTATTTAAGTACCTATCAACAATATATTTTATAATTGTATGTATACATTATTCCAATGTTTGATTTATTATTTAGGTTCATACAAAAATCGTTAGAGCGGTATGGTATTCAGCGTTTCAGTTAAAAGTTTGTATCATGCTATGTTCTCATGTGCTTAAAATATAAATATAAACGCAACCTGTTTCGTTAATTTAACGAAATTTCCATCGACAATAAATGCAAATATGGAGAAACTCATTTTTAGCACAATACCTATCCTTTCATTCTTTCAGAAACGTCACTTCGAACAGTTGGATTTTTTTATTAGAACAAATATTTGTAATTTATTTACCTTTTTTCGATTTCTGACTCTAATACTCATAATAACAAGTCATGTCATATATATGATGACAACTTTTTTTTTTGATTCTCTCGACGTTCGTACTACAAATGAGTATATTTTATGTGTCGATGACTAAACTTCCACAAGTCGCTTGCTGCTTGTCCCTAATCCCAAAGGATTAAGAGGTATCGAAACTTATTATATATTTATAAAATTAGGTAAAAAAAATATAAGAAATTTTAGGGCACCGTAAATCAAATTTCATTATAGTCCTAATATAACAAATATTCCATTTCAAAGTTATTGCTATTATATTTACAGAACATTGAAGATAATTTTTTTTGTTTTTATTTTGTAATGATAGAACGTTATTAAAATTGTAATCAAGGTAATCTATTTTTACACTTTTTTTAAATCTAACTAACTAACCACTTCTCCGCATGGATAGGCAGATAGAATAGAACGCTACACCACCATGTCTTTCCAAACAATCTTCGACTCTTACACATTCATGAATCTCCTCATATATACCTGACTCCTGACCTGACCACTTTCAAGTATTTGAAATACTTGATCATACAAGGAAGTTTTCGTCGGTCTTTCTCTGCCTCTATTACCAACCAATTTCAACTTATAAATTTGCTTTACTATTCTTTCTTCATTCATTCGATTCACATGCCCAAACCGTCTCAACACACCTTTCTTAATTTTATCGATAGTGCTTATCGCAACCTTGCATCCTTATTTTACCATTCGAACATTTGTCTAAGAGATCTTTTTTAGATCTCATTTTTAAAATACATCCTTCGGAAGTAAAGTGTTTACGCTAAAACAAATATCTATTTATGAAAATACTACATTGTAAATCCGGCACCGTTACAGTACACCCATATCGCTCACTCCTTTCAACATTGTCATATATCAAAAATCGTCAATTTCCAGCTGTGCATGTTTTCGGAATGCCCAGAAAATGTACTATATCCCAACAAAAGCGGGAAAACTTAATATTTAACCGCTACTGGGCAGAAAGTGTTGTTTTTGCATTTTGAAGAAAATGTATTGTTTGATTATTATTTTTTTAATATATTAAATATTTTCCAAATGGAGAAAAATCATTCAGGTTTTACCTAAAAAGATCTGTAGCACGATAAAAAGTTCAATAAGTGGGTTGATATTTATTTTTAATACATTTTATTATATTTTTAAACTTTAAAAACGATCTCCTGAAAAATCAAGTTTTTTATATATCGCTCACTCCTTTCAAGAACGTCATAAATAAAAAATCGTCAATTTTCAGTTGTGCATGTTTTCGGAATACCCAGCAAATGTTCTATATCCCAGCAAAAGAGGTATACTTTTAACCTACTATTTACCCGCTACAGGTAGAAAGTGTTGTTTTTGCATTTTGAAGAAAAGGTATTGTTTAACTATTTTTTATTAATATTATATATTTTACAAATGGAGAAAAAACCTTAAGGTTTTACCTTAAAAGATCTGTTACACAGTAAAAAGTTCAACAAGTGGCTTGATATTTATTTTTAAAACATTGTATTATATTTTTAAACTTGAAAAACGTTCTCCTGAAAAATCAAGTTTTTTGATTTATGACGTTCTTGAACGGAGTGAGCGATATGTCATATGCTATGTTTAGTCTATAGACATACATCTGTAATATGAAGAAAAAATCAGGCTAAAGTGACAAGGTACAAGGTGCTAAATGCTGAAACTGAAATTCCACGAAACCATAATTTTTAATCACATGAGAAAAGATTAAGCAGAAAAGACAACATTTTATTACTTTGTGCGATGCGATTTTTGAGCAAGTTCAAAGTTCTGATTAAAAAATATAAATAGACCATAACCAACCTCTTAACTTATCATTAATTGATTCGCCAGTCACTTTGCGGTAATACCTATCCATTTAAAATGTAATTTTAAAACTCGGTAAATACCACTTTTTCTTAAAATCTATAGCGACACGTGTTTTAATGCATTCCGCATCATTTTCAAACACCGTATGTGAAGCACCTAAGTCTAAGTTGTAGAGTTGTGACGTTTAAGGATGAAAAAGGGTTAGGAGCTGTTTCTTGTTTTAATTTTTGTATTTATTTATTTTTATTTTTTATCTAGTGGCTTGACTTTTTGGCTTGCCAATTTTCTTAAGCTATCTTAACATTATTATTTTTTTGATATCTCATCAAAGATGAAGAAGAATATGGAAGTCTGGGCATTTACGGAGCTGACGACCGTCATAGGCAGGTTTAAGTGATCAACATGTAACATTCACCAATTCTACCCATTATAACCATATTAACTTCCATATTCTTTTTTATGTATTAATTTTAAATCAAACACAGATTTTTGAGTCTACTAAGTTGTATTTTATGAACAAAAACACATAAAAATTATATTGTGACAATTGTTTCGCCTTGTTAGGGCATTATCAAACGAATGTCATTCGTTTGATAATGCCCTGACAAGGCGAAACAATTGTCACAATATAATTTTTATGTGTTTTTGTTAATAAAATACAACTTAGTAGACTCAAAAATCTGTGTTTGATTTAAAATTAATACATAAATTAAAATGGAGTTCTACAAATTAATCGCCAAATCAATAAATAAATAAAAATTCCATATTCTTCTTTATCTTTGATGAGATGTCAAAAAATAATATGAAAATAACTCCTGTAATTGGAGATAATCCAGATTTTGTGAACAAGTATTTGGACACACTCAAAATGTGGTCCTAACATTGTTTGGGAATCGATATAATCAAATCGAAAATAACAAATGAGTGTGTCAAATCTTTGTTCACAAATTTGGGTTATTACAACAAATAGCAGCTATTCTGTTGAGTTGTCGAAATCGAAAACAATTATCTACTAGCCGATAAATTATATTATCATCCATCACGGTAGAATTTGCATTGGCATCATGATGGACCATCAATGGGTCAAAATAGTCGCTAAAACTTCCCATAGCGTATGTGAGTAATTGTCACTGTGAGCACTTATTGTACTTGTACGTGCGAAGTTCTCATTTGCGCAGTTGTCGCGTATACATTTGCGCAGTTTTCATGTGTTCATTTGTCTTGTGCGTCTGGCTATCTAGATATGAATTTCCTGACAGCAGTTTAAAAACTTTTCCTCGCAAAAAAGGTAGGCACAAGCAGATAACAAGTATAAAATTAAAATAAAATGAAAATGAACAAGAATGTTATTATACGTTTAAAAAAAACTATGAATCAGCTCATTCATTGATTTATTATTCCAACAGCCTTGATAGAGTATTCAGTCCATAATTTAATACAAATTATTTTGTCAGTACACCGCACACCTACCTACCAAATTAAAATGTTAATTCGATATTTTGGCGAGGAACGTGGACCATAGAAATTTTTAAAAATACGTGATTAGTATATGTCGACGCTGCTTTGTGAAAAATACAAATTTGTCTTTGAGGAATTTGGGTACGTTGCTGACATAGTGGTGAGAACAGCATCCCTAAACCGTGCGAATACCCACGTATGGCAAGGGTCATTCTAGAATAGTCTCTCCTTAAAAGCAGTCACTCACTTATAGCTCCTTGTAACTTAAATATGGAATACCAAGTCAAAGAACTAGCAATATTTTACTAATCGTCGTAAGAAAACCCCCTTTACTCTAATCCAGTGATTCCCAATCAGCATATTGCATTAATGATAAATAAAAAAATTAAATATTTTTTAAAAACATTTATTACCGTCAAAATACATTGAAGGTGAAAAGCAGTTTAATGTAACAAATGTGACAACCTCTTGACTTAAATAATTTGTTAGTCAAGAGGTTGTATGTTTGTAGATTGTTGTTTGATGCAACTCACGTACCACTAATTGAGAAACACTGATTTAGTCCATTAAGTCTATATCTAGTTATAAACCATAGTTAGAATCGTTCCGGCGAAGCGAGATTATCGCTTACTTCTTAATTAACGCCTTGCTCGTAATAATAGAATTCATTAAGCATTTGGCTGCGCTGAGAGCCGGACGTCACTTCACGCCCGATTTTTTTTAGAAGAAATATTGAATATACTTTTCAATAATTATTTTCTTTTCAAAATCATATATTTATTTCGATGAAAAACGGTGTTTTAAACAACAAAAAACAATTTTGTCAAATGTTACCTGTTAAAGAAAATTGAGTTGCGACTTATATGTTGGGCCTTAAACTAAACAAAAAAATTAACTAAATTATTCGCAAATATTAAAATAATAACGTTACACATAGAAAAAAGTGTATATCACTTGAAAATCTGTTTTTTTAGCAGTTTTTATTTACAGGATATATTTATTTTTATATATTTTTATACAATATTTAAAATAAAAGGGTGCATTATTGTACAAAACAAAATGGACAAATAAGTACTTTTTTCAGATGTGTGAAAGATGAGAATTTTGATGTTTCGCTACTGCGCCTGCGCACTCTTTTACTTTATAAATGCTTACTTTGACGCAGGGTCCACCGCCTCCGGTAGCCGTGATCGTCTAGTGGTTAGGACCCTACGTTGTGGCCGTAGTAACCCAGGTTCGAATCCTGGTCACGGCAATGTGTAAACATTGTCACGGCGGAGGACTTCTTTTTATCTCATTTAAAAAAAAATGAAAACCAAGGACTTTTTTTATCTCCTTAAAAAAAAGTTCTTTGTTTTCTCTGTCGTAAAAAACAGAAAATAAATTTTGATAAGATTAATTAAATTTTGAAATAAATTTAAAGACAGCCCCGTAGTATTACAATTTTGTCGTTCTTGTGAAATTTCAATAGTTTACTATAACAATATTGCCTTATAAATTGTAAACCATGGATTGTTTTTATTCAAATTTAAATAGATAACTTCAAAACATTTCTTCAAAATGAAGTGAAAAGAATTTAAGAAAAAAATATTAATCCGAGCATATTAGTTCGCTTTTCGGCTATTTCGATAAGAGATGTTGAGATATGAGGAAATAATTT
The DNA here is from genome assembly GCF_059751285.1 of Brachycentrus maculatus. Taxonomy (NCBI): domain Eukaryota; kingdom Metazoa; phylum Arthropoda; class Insecta; order Trichoptera; family Brachycentridae; genus Brachycentrus; species Brachycentrus maculatus. Next base: position 1,064,058 of record NW_028280786.1, read on the forward strand.
CCAAAAATGAGATGACACTAGATGGATGCATTTCCAAATAAAACACAGTGTTTTTTTTGTGATAAAAAAATAAACTAAGGATATGAAATCAGAAGAAATAAAAAATAATATGTTTATTTTTTCGCAATATTTATCAGTGTAAGGTTTAAAATATTTAAAAATAATAAGAAAAAAAAGAATGTGTACGTTTTCGCAAAATTTATCGATGTACTTAATCGGTATTATCCCTAGGGAGGAATATTTAATTTAACATACTCAACCATAAAGGATTGTGTAAGAATCGTTTTGTGTTTATAACAGCCGATATAATCAATATTTTCATTTCTTTTGCAAAAACGTTGTTTTCGTAAGTTGGTAACGAATGTCGTCACAGAAACGAATCCACACTACTACTATTACAGCTTTATAAAGTATATACATAAAGGGATAAGCCCCATAAGACACCCGATGACGTAAAATTTGATGACGTATAGCGGTGTCCATTTTTCGTTTTATTAAAATATCTAAAGTTTAAACCTTCATATCTCCCTAGCTTCTCTACAGATTTCAATAAGAACGTTACCGATGGTCTTGAGATTTTTTATATTAATTTATAAGCCAATAATAACACATCATGAATATGATCAATTGTATTTTCATTTCAGCATTAAAACCTATGGACTAAATGGAAGGAATTTCAATATTAAAAAAATGACAAAGTGCTACGCCCGGACGATAGCCGCACAACGGCCGGAAATTGACGGGTCGGTGGGACTTTCGTCCGTTTGTATCGCTTTACAATTCATCTGAAAAACTATTCCATTCTACCAACCTGAGGGACCCAGAGCTGTGACATCACCAAGAGAATCATTTCCCCGCGTTTTTTTTATATTTCTACGTAATCTTCGGTATGTTTTTCCACTATGTAAATTTCATGGAATTTTATTCATAAAAATTATGAAGTTTAATTTTCAAATGTTGAGTTAAAAATGTACTACCTCCCATTAAAATATTCTGATGTATATGAAATATTATGGTATACTGCCATCTATACTTGAGTAGAAGTACCATTTTAATTGGAAAAACTGTACAGAGATGGCGATGAAAAATGTTATACCCTCCCGATTATAATGCACTTGGTAAGAAAAAAACTGAATGCTAACAATGCACACAATGTACACATTATTATGTAATCATGATCTCATTTTATTCGTAATAAAAATGTATTTACTTAATATATAAATACTTAATAATAAAGTTATTTTTTTATGTACTGTATAAACAGAAATATAAAACACTTATTATGTATTTGGATGCTTACGAATGAGGTTTTTAGACTTTCATTTTGTTTATTTTTTCATCTCGAATGTGTGTAATCTACGCTGGGTTTCATTATTTCTCGCTTCTGCCGCATGGCGCTATTTGCAAATTTAAGGCGCGTATTCACTATCCCTGCACCTACCTACTTGCCGATGGTGTTATTTCCACCGCTACTTCACGCGGTCGTTTAGTGCGAAATACAACGCTGTGCAGAGGACGACGTTAATACTCTCGAATTAAAATCAGCTGCTTGTAAACTGGCTGTCATATCAGCTGATCGTCAGACGCGCTGTCAAACACATCAATTTGTGAAGTTATCGTGTTTCTTATACATAATATTAAGAAAATAGTGCACTGTTTTTGAAGCAACAAAGGTATGAGTATTTTGTTTTTTTACTATTTTTTAAATAAATTGATTTATTTTGTTACCATATTAGATTTAATAAGTACATGTTTATATGAATTATACAAATAAACGAACTTCTCTTCATTTTCGCATGAAAGTAAGTATGCAAAATACATATTTTAAAATAACATATGATAAAAATCCATGCATAAAGAAATTATTAGACAATTAAGGAAGAATATTATTTTGAAATCGTTTATTCAAAGGTCTTTTTGCTTTTCATAATTTTTTATTTTAAGATAATAAAATATTGTTAGCAAGCTTTTTTTACTGTGACCCATTGCAGGAACTGCGTATTGTACCATATAACATACTTACTTATATATTAATGTGAAAAGTATGTGCCCTCATTCATGATAAATCCATATTTATTGCGATCCAATTTTTGGCGACACATCAACGATCCATACTTGGAGAAATCATTTTGGTCCATTTTTCTGTCTAAAGATTTGCAGACCCTGACTAGCACCCAATCGTGCATAGGGCACTGCGTAAAAGGCTTGTGTTTGAAAATATAAAACAAGTTAAGGCAGAGTTGGGGTCGAACCCACAGCCTTTGACTTGACATAACCATGGGACCTACCGACCAACGGACCCCGACTTAAAATGATGTCCGATATCCTATGATTCCTATTACAGTACTAAATTTCTCGAAAATCTGCTTTGGTCCATTGAATGGAACCCAACGAAAGTCTAATTTATTGGAAAAATCATGATAAAATCAATTTTTGAGAACGAATTTTCCACGTATTATGTATTCAAAATATTTATATTCGTTTTAAAAATTTGAGAGTATCGTACAAAAATTTCTTCGAAAACAAGACAATCCCTACTTTTTTGCCCCTATTCTCAAATACTGAATTTGCCACTATTCTCAAATAAACTCGCGAATACAAAAAATATTGTGCAAGTGCAACTAAATACGAGTATGTATGTTTACACATATGTATTATGTTACATGAGGCCGTTAATTTTTGTGTCCTTCCAACAAACCAGTTTGTCACATATAGCTTGAATAGGTGTCATGTTATGTGAAATACTTTTGATGAGTTAAAATGCATTTGCTTATTCGTTGGGATAGTATCTACCATAATTTTGTAGAACTACATATTAAATCGCAAAATTTATATAGATAAGGGATAGAATTTTGTGCGTATAATTAATATACAATTAATATACAACAATACGTATATTTAGTTTTTTAAGACATTTTCAACCTTCGTTTTAAACTAATTTATTTTGAAAATACTTTTAGAATGTTAACAATATAACAAACAAATTATTACATACGTAGATCTGTTTATTTTTATTTTTATAGCGTTTCTACTAATAATTTGTATGTATCCCGTATTGTATCTGCTATTATCTATAGCACTGATCACCGGAGTGACAACCTCGGGCCGTCGATTCTGTAAGGAAGTTAACACGTTAACTATCTTTGTAGTAGGTATAGATAACTATAAATTTACAATTTTGTAGAAAAAAAATTCAAATTACTTTTCGGCATGTGTATCATCCTAACGATACTTATCGACAACCGGTTTAAAAATGTTAAAGTGAAATGAAAATCCAGGAGTTAAAGTTGTCTACACTGTGTGATTAAAACGTTAACTTTTGTAGGGAATCTCAGCCCTGGGAGCGGTAAAGAGATCTGGGGATTATTTTTAACATATGGGATACAGAGCGACGGTAATTTACCAGATAATTGTTAGATTTATACGATGCATAGCACAGATTTTTTTATAAATTATCGAACACATTTTACTCTTTAATTAATTATATTTAAATCGCGGTATTTATAGCATAGTAACCCCAAAAGTCGTATATTTAAATCGCGGTATTTCTAGCATAGTAATCCCAAAAGTCGTATATTTAAATCGCAGTATTTCTAGCATAGTAACCCCAAAAGTCCTGGTAGCCAAAGGGTTAGGAAAGCACAGGACAAGAACAAATGGGAAACAAAGATGAATATCAACTACTATTTCAAAACAGAGTTGCCTATGGTCCGGTTTGAGACCAAACTGTCCCGTTATATGATTTTTTCGCACCGTAATTTTTATAGGAGCAGCGCTACCTATTTTTCAATTCTTGTTTTGTATTCTATTGAAAAAAAATATGGCCTAAAAATCTTAATTGTAATTTTTTCTTTACTGATTTTCTCGATGACCAAGAATCAACGTATATGTAATTTGTAAATAACTTATTGTTATCATTATAATATAATATATGTATTAGTTGTTGTGGCAGTATCTGATTAGTAATATTATGTTCATATTTTCTGTGCTTGGTACTTATTGCTAATTGAATTATATTATGTCGCGACATTGAGTGTATCATAAGGAGACAGAAAAGGTTTCTTACTGTACTTGACTCTAATTAATAATCTCACTGCAAAATGCACTCGTTGCAAAACAAATAAGTATATTAATAATGAATGCGCTCAAATTTAAAATTAGATTATTACAAAAAAATATCCTTCATCGCGTATTTAAAGACTTCACTATTCAATAGATATTTTCCTTTTTTTAGATGGGAAATGCATTTATAATTTACCTTGCTTATTATGTACAAGGTTTATAGATCATTAAAAGCATTTGTATATCTTCTAACTAAATAAAGATATTTCTTTCTTGAATGTTTTCCGCAGATACTTTGTTGCACATTTCATATTGTTTTTTGGGTGATTCCATTAGTTGTTATTTGTTATGTTATACAATGAATAATAATAAAAAACATTTAGGATTTTTACCGAGTGTGTGGAAGTTTTTAGTGAGAGTATTTTAATGTTTTTGAATTAAAATAAACCCTGATGGTGACAAAGTTCTTGTTGAAACCGGTAGGTTAAATTGTATTAATAAAAAAGTGGTGAAAACAAAGTTATTTAATTTTACAAAGATATTTAATTTAAATCTGTGTTAGGAACACAAGGGATAATCTTGTGTGATCTAATCAGGAACTTTTCAGCATTTACTCATTGCTGGGAGGAAACCACGTAAAACTCCTCAGGAGAAGCCGGACTGTTGACTGTCATCAGACCTTCCGTTCCACTAGAAGAGGGTCCGGCATTTTGTGTTAGGACCAAAAACCATTTTGTGTTAAAACCAATCTAGGGATTGGTTTTTGATTTAGTGCATATTATGCCTGATTCACATACCAGACGAATAAAATTGCGAATTAAAATGGCGGGCCACCCGGTTTATGTATGATTTCCAGTGGCGGCGAAGTCTTATCTCATCACCATAGAAAGTTTAGTTATTATTTTTGTATTTTATCTTAATAAATAATAATGATAAGTGTTATGGATTTAAATGTGCAATATTTAATCCGTTTATCTTGTTTATTTAAAGATATGTATTACAATATATACAATATATGTAATACAATATAACCCTCCTTTAACATTGAGATAAGAACCGCGTTATCGGAGAGAATGTTATAGAGGGTAAAGGTATTTAAATTGTATATTTATTCAATAATTACTCGTTTCAGTCATTTCCGCTGGCTAAGATGTAAAAATACGAGTACAATTCAAAACATTAACCCCTTATAACGTTCCCTTCGATATCGCGCAACCTTTCTCAGCGTTATAGGGGGGGTTACCTGTATATATATTTGTGTGTGTGTGTGTAAATCGCAAGACTAAGCTCCAATGCCATTGGCATCCATAAGTGTCACCACCACTTTGTTCTAGGATAAAATAAAACTATCTAGCCTCACAAGAGCGCGACCTGTATCAATTCAAAATCAATATACTTGATAAAGTGCAAAAATACTGTTGCAGTACATATCGGTAAATACGAGGTAAGCAATCGATAAAGGTGGTCCTAAAAAATATTTATGTTCAGTAAATTTACATTTACTAATGAATAAATACCAGCAAAAAAAAACGTCTTGGATTTGCGATTGATAAATCAAAAATTATCACTTTGCTACAGTGTTAGAGCATTTTCATTTATCCACAACATACCCCTATTTTAAATGTTATTAAGTACCTACTTGCATCGAAAAAATCCATATTTTTTTACTTTTTATTCAAATTAACCGCGAGGCCCTGTGCGACCGCACCTAGCGCACACTCCTAGGGACGTCTTCTTCTATCAGAAATATAATGTCCCATATCTTTCAAGATGTCTTCGCCAAGTGGTAAGAGGAATCTCCGGGTGCTGACATACATGTGTCCCTCTCATCCGGTGCAGCTGTACGAGCTGATCATGGAACTCTTGGAGAAAGCCCTTGACTGCCACTGTACTCTGATATATGAAAGCAGAGGCTCTGGACCTTTGGAAGGAAGAGACGATCCCTTTGAAACTGATCAAGCCGACATAGGTAGGTGGATTTTACGAACTTCCCTCCCCAAATCCGATAACCAGGCACATACTTGTGGCATATATGGGCCAATTCTTATGCTTGGTACTGACGGAGCCGGAATGCATATGGCGGCTGTAATTTTTTCTGTTTTGTCTCTGGTCCATCACATTCACGTATGAATTTTAACACAGCGGGTGATTTCGTGCTTACGTTCGTGTCATAAATGTGAAAGAGCGGTGTAATATTAACCAATTAGTAGTCCTCGTCATCCCAAAATTCATACGCGAATGTATGAATGATCGACCATAGACAATACAGATAAATTTACAGCCACCATTTGCATTCCGGCTCCGTCTGTGGCCGCCATTACATTAAGCTTAAATATTCATTTTGAATATTATATATATTTTCCAAACATATCACGTCATGCTATCATTAAATAGTCAGCTTTTGAGTTGTAATTTTTCATGCGTTTCACTATAGCTGTCAACGTTCGATGTATTGAAAAAGAATAATATTTTGTTAACCATATGATTAATCTTTTAACAGGATCACGGAATAAATCCAAATTGCGGCAAAACCATGTTTAATAGTTTTTTTTTTAAATTACAAACACTACTATAAAAATGTTAAATTTTCTATTATTGATTTATCTAATTTGGATTTCAAAGCTGTTTTACTTGAGTTTAAAAAAATATCATCACGGAATCACTTTATGTAGCATTTTCCTTAATGCAAACTCTTTACAAACAAAAAATAAGATTACACTCAACGTGTATAATTTAAATAGTATTATTTTTGCAATTCGGTTTTATTTAACAAAGAATAAAATACTTAACACATATCAGGGTTTTGTATTGTATGAATTCTTCATGAAGAAAATGAAATTCTATAATTTGCTACCCAATAATAATTTTATTTTATAATTTAAATAATGTAATTAAGACATTAAGTATTTATAATCTCTAATATATATTTATTCAATATTACCCTGGACTGGTACCTGAAGCGAAGAGCTGATCACCTTTCCTTCATGTGTAAATGATCAAGATAACACTGCGTAACCATTGGGGTGTGGATAAGGGGGGTTGAAGAAGAATTAAGAGATTAGGAACAATTTTAATCAATAAATTTGCGTTTATTAAAATAATGTAAAAGTGTATTTACATCACTCTTAATTGTCTCTTATTATCATTCAATCTTGCTTCAAATGCAGTGTGACTTGATCACAAATTACATGGCGAGTTAATCAAGCCTTGTATTTCAGATAATTGGCTGTCCAGGGTACCAAGTATAAGAACAGAAAATATTAATGGTCAACCTATCAGGAGTCAAACCTGAGAGGAGAATGCTGACAAATTTGCATTGTCAAATATTTATAATATGAGGCATTTCAGATCTAATCTTGCTTCCAACAGTGAAGTCATTATGTACTATCATTAATTCAAATATTTTCTTAAAAATGTATGTATTTTTTCAGCGTTCATGTCTGTGAGTTCATTTATGGCATTACAAACAGATCACAATCAATTTTCTGAACTTCTTCCTGTAACTCCTGTATTTGCTCACCCGAAGAATGTTAACCAGGAACCAGGATATTATGCTGATATAATTATTCATAGAGATAAAACGTTTGTATCATTTTATATTATCACTGTTTCAAGCTACTTCTGATATGTTTAATCTTCTTAAGAAAAAGTAACCATATTTATTTACATTTTTATTGAAATCTTGAAATAGATGAGGGTTTAAAAGAAAACACTGTTTTTTACCACTTGAGTTATTTTAACTTTATTGTGATGACTAGTTTCGGAAGCTATGCTTCCATCTTCAAGTTTATATCTAGACCTAAAGATGGAAGCATAGCTTCCGTAACTAGTCGTTAAAATAAAATAAATATAACTCAAGTGGTAAAAAACAAGTGTTTTCTTAAAATTTTTATTATGTTTTACCACAAAGTGAATGCTGAAGCAATAAATAAAATAGATGAGAATTTCATTGAAATGGGAAAATAGAAGTCTAGTCTATTTACATGGCTTATGACCCTTTAAGGTTTAAGTGATCACTTTATACACTGTGTATCTTAATTTTTTTAAAGCATTTAGGTTGTTAATATTTCAATTAACATATTTCACTCAGGGTGAGTCACGTATGCATCACAATGCAAAGATTCTAGTCTACATTCTAGGAGATTTTAGTTTTATTAAAAAATGCTGCATTATAACACACAAAAGAAGTTAAATTTACTAGTTAGTATTTTATGCCATGGAATATTCTAGTATTTGTTATCTTTTTCTGACACATTAGCTTCTTATTAATGGCCTCAATTTGTTCATATTAATTTATTCATATATTTATTCATATTAATTTTAAATTATTACAGTATCAATAAAATAATTAAAACAGAAATATAATGTAAAATTAAAAAAGTCATTATTAACCAATTATGAAATAGGTACTGAATAATTGATGACAACAAGGATTCGTGTTTCCATTACCGTTTCGCGAAGTGCCCTTGATGTAGGAATTTATGAAAATGACGCTATATAAATGAAAAACATATATTATTAGTATTCCTTTAAATAAATGGATATATTTATGTTTTAGAATAGGTAGGATTGCCATATTTATTTTCAAACAGACAAAGTATTATATTTATTTGTAAACAAATAACATTAAAATATTTGTAATAAAAGATAATTATACTATAATATTTAAACAGAAATAGGGTATCATAGGTCAAACTGTGTCATAGAACAGTGGAGATTATTTTTATCAAAACCTTTTTTATAAATAAATATTATTTTCATATAAGCAGGATAAATAAAAATAATAATAGTAAAAAATTGTAAATTATAAAATAATCCAATTAAAGTTTATATAAAAATAATATTTAACTTTTTATGTAAAATTCATAATTATAACTTGCCAACGAAACATTTTATACAACTAAATACATATATTAATTACTGAATTTTATTTTAAAGTTCCCATATCATATGTCCATAACTCAAATTGTATATTTACTAGTTTAACTTGTGCGTTTGACTTTTTGAATTCCAGCTTTAAAAAAATCTTAGTTGTAATAATTTGAGAAAAATATACAAAAACACTTACTTCCCCATTCACACAATACTTACAAGAGAACCATTGTTACATTTATAATAAATTTTGTGTCTTTAAACAACGTTTCCATGTATTTTCTTTTAGAGGACACAATGTGACAGACCTTCAGGACCTCAGAGGGAGTAGTTTTGCTTATAGTTGTGAAGAGTCCCTGAGTGGAAGTGCGGTAATACTTAAAGCTTTATATGAATCTGGGGAAAATGCTACATTCTTCGGCAATACTCTGAGTAAGTCATTCCAATAAAAAGGTAACATAATTAATAACTGACATGAATTGTTCTTCATCTTCAAACCCTTATCCACACCCAATGCATAGGGCACTGCATTGTATAAACACAGTGTTATCTTGATCGTTGAAGGAAAGGTGATCAGCCTTCAGGTCCAGGATAATATTTAATACATATTAGAGTAAAAAAATAACTTATATTTACTTGACCCCTCTGGGAATCGAACCAGGGAGTTCCAGTACGGTATCTGAGCCTGCTGACCATTATGCTACGGAGGCGAAAATGAATGGCAGGGACATTAATTACTCTACTGAAAATCATTATATCAATTGATTTTAATTATATTGCTGGAAATGCAACTATTTGTAATTTGTTACTAAATTCATTTTCGAAATAAACTGCCTTGGCATTTTATTTTCAATGAGTTTTTTGAACTCAGTTGTCAATTTGTATTATCAGGAAGTTTATGTTGCCAAAGAAGAATAAAATGAGTCTTTGATTACTTCTTACTATTAATCATGTTAAATTGACTGAAACATTACTTATCTACATAGTTTAATGGTTCATTATTTTAGTTCTGATGTCGGGTCAAGTACTCTAACTACTAAACATCGCCTTCTTCTTATCATCATTATAGAACAACAATGCATGTGGCATATCAAATTTATTGTGTTAATTTTTTTCCTAGTATGACCGCTATTTATAATAACTAATAATAAAAATATTTCTAATACACAATTAAAGAGAGAATTTAAAAAATAAATATATATTATGAATAATGATTTTGTTTAATCAATGTTGAAATGTACCAACTTTTTATTGCTAATACACTCTGTATCGCCAGTTTCATATGCTAAGTGTTAATTCTATCCCAGCTTATTCTATAAAAGAGGGTAAAATTATTATTTATTTTGTACATTAAAAGCATTGATAACTTTGTGGGATAGTAATAAAACACTCTCCTTATCTCATACATTGTTTAATACCACTTTTACAAACACTTATTTGTGACTACCGGTTTGGGAAAATTATTCCAACATCAGGTCAATAAAATAAAATTATTTAAAACATTATTATGTAATTGATTATAAAAATAATTTGTCAACACCTAAAATACACTTTGTTGTTATATTATACATATTTTATAATATTATACATATTTAGAAAAAACAATGGAATTGATAAATTCCACTTGATAGTTAAATTATGTTTTTACTTTCTCTTGTAAACTTATCCCGGATGAAGTTAAGACTGTATTCAGATGAGCTTGACTAATTTTACAGTGTAAAAAAATAATAATTCACAGACAAACTTGTAAAATATGTTTTTTTAGAATCCGGATCACACATGGCATCAGCTCAAATGGTCCTCACCAAGCAAGCAGAGTGGGCTTCAGTGGATGCCACTACACTTCTATACAGCAAGAAGTATATGCAGGACGCTGGGAAGGATATTGTAGTCCTTAAATCCATCGGTCCTCTTCCTGCATATCCTATTGTGGTCAATGCCAGACTACCAGGTACATATTGAACAAGAACAACTAAAAAAATAGAGTGTAGCCACATTCCTTTTACCTGGTTGTAAATGAAATTGACACAATTAAACCACTGAGTGACACTCACTCATCTAGCATTTAAGATGAATGACATATCTTTAAAAAAGTCTCTTCCTTGTTGAAAATGTAGGCAGATTTATATTTAATAGCATGATAGGACTACCAAGATAATTGTAAGGACTGGCTGTACAGTAAAAAGTGTCAAAATAACACTATGGTTATTTTTCATGGCACTAAACACCCAAACAAGTAATATTTTTTGTATTCACCCAGTATCCATTTATAATAATTTTTTAAACCTATTATGTGGTTTAGATCAAACCTCTAGCATTGGTACAAAAGTAGATATGTTGAAATTTCACAAAATGGCATCTTTGATCAAATATGACATTTTTGCTTGTGGAAAAGTATTTAAATACCTTTTTCAAACACTTATCCGCACCCGTAGGTGCATAGGGCACTTGCATCATATAAATGCAGTGTCATCTTGGTTGTTAACACATGAAGGAAAGGTGATCAGCCCCGCTTCAGGTACCAGTCCAGGGTAATTAATATTGAATAAATATTACAGTGAAAACAACAACCCCCCCTGGGAATCGAACCTCCAGTACGATAGGCGAACGTGCTGACCATTTTACTACGGATGCGGATATTAAATACATATCTCTTCAAATAGATTTGCAGATGATATTAAAAAAATTAAACTGATTAATATCTTTCATAATCATACCATACTTATAACAACTGATATCGTTAAGAAAGCTGACTATCTGGATTCTCAAAACGAGTTACTTCAACTGAGATCATCGAAATTTATCTACATATTGCATGTATACAATAAATATAATGTAAATTTCAGCGGAGCTTAAAGCAACTCTGGTAGAAATATTCCTGACACTTCCGCACGATGGAGAATGGAAAAAGCGATTTGCAAAATATGGCATACTGAAATTTGTCCCAAACAGCGGGAGTAATTATGAACAAGAAGAAGATCAAACGAATGGGACAAAAAGGACCACATTTAGTGTACGTTATTATTAGGATTCTATTAACTTTATCACTACTGTATAATCTGTACCTTCTATATTTATATGAACGATCATAAAGGCAAACATATTTGATTATATTATATTTTTTCTAAAGCTATATTGAGTATATTGTTATAAATAAAGATGAAATAAAATACATACTCAGAAAAAACAGAGGACTTTTTTATTTAGAATATGTATAATAAATCTGGTTTATAATATTTGTCAATAAATTATGTTTCTTGCACGACTGTCGAAAATGAAGACTCTAAGAAGCATATCTGTGAAGAATCTACGAGACAGAATAAGGAACGCCAGGATAAGGGAAATATGCGAGATCGAAGATGTCGTTAGGTGGGAAAGGCAACGAAGCAGACAATGGTATGCGCGTGTGAGGAGAATGGAACCATCCAAACTCCCCCACATTGCACTGTACGGCCAACCCCAAGGTAGAGAACTCTCGGGCAGAATACCAAAGAGATGGATCGACAGCTGGGAATCGACATCGTGGGAGGCTACTCCCTCTTAAAAACAGGCCACAAGGCCTACACCAGGCCTGGCCAACCCAAATTACACCCAGGGCTGCAATGATGACCTAAAATTTTCCCAAGGGCCGCATACAGACATTACAAAAAAAAATAAAAACAAATTTCAAACTTATTGATTTTTTGTAGTTTTTATAAATAATTTGAATGCAGATGTAATCAGAAAGTTCAATCAAGGTAGTTGTGAAGAAAAAAAATATTACTAGGACCAGATGTGAGATGAGAATACATTGAACTGACAAAAAATATATTTGTATAGTATGTAATAAACATTTTGAAAATTTTTAATGATCAAAATTATTAATTAGGACACATAAATCAAACAATACTAACAATTTTATTTTACACAAAACCAATTGATCAATGACCACTCAGTGCGAAATTTGAGTTTCTTTTCACTTACTTAATTTTTCTAATCTATTTCAATAGTTGAAGTTGCACACCTAAACTGGTTTTCTAGATTGTCTTAAATTGACGATGCTGAAAGCGTGCGAACGGATATTGTTCACTGTTTTTATAACAACATGCATGACTTATAAATTTTGTTGATGTATCACAAATATATCACTGGTTTAAAAATATATTCTTCATACATGACCGCGGGCCACGGGTTGGCCACCTTTGACCTACACCAAGCAGAAGACACTTACATGATACAAGTTATTTTTATAAACCTTCTTCTTCTTCTTTTTGTAGATCCTAGGGATCTGTTTGTGCCTCCGCATGTCGCTCTTGGGATGTTGACTCCCAGCTATCTTTCCATCTTTTCGGAGGTCTGCCTGGGGGTCTGTGTCCTTCAGGGTTACCTTGAAGGGCGATAAAGGTGGAAGTCTGTCTTCTGACATTCTGTTTATATTTTTATAATCCTAATTATGGATTATTATCCCAATTATTTTACCGTGGGAACTCCTCTCTAAAAGACACAGTTTTATTCCTACAACTCGGTGGGTAAGCAGAAGCTTTGTTGTTTTTGTTTATACTGACTACAGACAAACAAAATAAGTTACAGAATATATAAATCAGAAAAGTAAAAAATTTCAAAATTATGTAAATGCTTCATTCATCAAATATGATTAATTACTCTATGAGGTTAGCTACAAGTGTGTGCAAAATATTCTGATTGCATTGGATTTATATGACCAGGTCTGGCAAACTTTACGCGCATAAATTTAGTGTTCGATTGTTTAAGCTTTATGGTTTTAGAATAAAAAAAATATATTTTGACAAAACATTTTTATTTACAAATAATAACTACAATAAGTTACAAATAATGAAAAATATAATAAAGACAACATAGTCACCGAAACATTTGTTATTTTTATGATTCAAATAAAAAAATATTACATTTTTGATGAATTGAAAAAATATGTACACATTGTGACCAAAAGATACATATTTACATACATTTTATGAGAAATATTAATAAATGTAATTTCCTGTTTTGAAAAACTTTTATAGTTTTCATAACATTTTTTTATAGTTTTTTTTTTACAATGTTTTGATTATTTACTATCGCTGAGATTTATGAAGGAAATACATGCTGTACATCATAAGCATTTGGGCAATTTTAGAGTACATCACTATGTTTATAACTTTGTATATCGCAAATCATATGTAGAAGTAAAGCATAAAATATATGTTACCTAAATTTGAAATAAATTTTGACGTGAAAAATAAAAATTATTGTGACGGTTGGAATTTATTTATTTATGGAGCTCCACCCATATTAATGATTTCACATTCATCATCACTGATAAGGCGCCTCCTGTACCGCCGGGGAAGCTGCCAATCTTCAATAACCGCCGATGATGTCACCTTATTGGATTTTGCCTGCAAAGAGAATGCAAGTACATATAACAACTGAATTATCAAAAAGGATTTTTATATATATATATATATATATATATATATATATGTGTGTGTGTGTGTGTGTGTGTGTGTATTACCCGAGTTATCAATAAAATAAAATTTTTAAATACATTTACCCTTGTGGAAAAAATTCTGGACACTTACTATTTTCCTCTAAATTATTGATTGCTGTGATCCTATTGAATATTAATTATAATTTTAAAATATAAATGTATGGTATACTTCATTACAAAATTCAATTCAATTTCAATTCAAACCCTTATCCGCACCACAATGGTGCATAGGGCACTGCATTATACAAAGACAGTGTTATCTTGATCGTTAACACACGAAGGAAAGGTGATCAGCCCTCCGCTTCAGGTGCCAGTCCAGGGTAATATTGAATTAATATTAGAGTGAAAAAATCACTTATATTCATTTGACCCCCCCTGGGAATCGAACCCGGGACCTCCAGAACGATAGCCGAGCGTGCTGACCATTACACTACGGAGGCAGACATTAAAAAATTAAATATAATAAAAAATAACAGAATTTTGATAATTTTTTATTTGTCAATATTGATAAATCATAGGGAGTGCGCCTATATTACATATTCCATCTAAGAATATTTCCTTTCTGTTAAAAACTTATGTTTAAAGCAGATAGGAAGCCTTTTTGAGTGATTTTTCTAAAATGTTTCTGAAAAAATTGCGTCTAATGTAATTTTGATTATTATAATAGATTATACTTTAATTTTCTATAAAATAAATTTTATTTAGAGGATAAATTACATTCGAAATAAAATTACTTGGAATTACAACAAACAGATTTGAAAAAGTATCCAGAAGAGATTCCAGTACTTCATTTTCTTCGGCTAGTACTTAATAAATAAAATATTATAAGAGCATTAAATTAATTAGAATAGAAGGAAAAGCAAAAATCTGTTTTCAAAAATTGAAAGCGTAACTTTTTGTAAATTAAATGTTTATAAGAGATAAATATTAATTACCATAAGATCTTTAGGTGGTAGGGTGCGTTAAGTTTAAGTTACAAATTATGTGAATATGTAAGACTATGAACAGGGACGACGTCATTAGAAACAAACAAAGCAATCTCCAATAAATATATACAAAGCTACAGCAGTTGAAAATCTTATTAATGAAATGACTAGATTGAATAAGAATAATAAATATTATAATCTTCCTTCAATCCTCTTCTGTATGTACAAGTTTTCATATTTGATGTCAAAGAGTGACCTACATCCCAAAATAAGTATCTTGGACATCGCTGTGTTGGTTTACAATACCCTACTATGCATGGAACTAAATAAATGAATATTTAAAAAAAGGTTTATAAAAATTATAAGGTTACCTGTGTTCCTGATGCAACTGGGGCAACTCCGTGGGCTGCTTGTGGTATTCCACCTTGACGAAACTTGATCAAGGGGACACGAGTTGACAATTGTCTCACCGATTGTGAAAACATATTAATTTAATTTGTATTAAGCTAAATTAACAAGTATAACAAGTCGAACGAAAATTTTGACAGATGTTTTGTAACAGCTGCGTCAGAGACAAGTACCATAAAATATTAGAAAAAACATCAAAATAAATTTGATTTGCTAAAATAATCTTTATATTTAGTTAGCTCAAAGATTATTTTGGAATCATATGTTTTCCAATTGAAGGTTCCTGCCCAAAGAGATTTGATCTAAGAGACGGAATAGGGTACCTATTTTTTAAAAAAAATCTAGATACATAGGTATCTATAATAATATCTAGATCAAACATTTTTGTCCGTGCCTAATAATATTAACGGTGAAAATTGAAAAGTCTCCTTATTTCAAATAAGTTTTATAAAAAACTAATAAAATGGAAGTAACCTTTTTCATACATTTATGTAAATTTTTGCATGGTCAATATTAAAAAAAAACTAACTAACTAACCATCACACCGCTTCCCGCAGGGGTAGGCAGAGAGAATAGAACGCCACACCACTCTGTCTTTGCAAACATTCATGCAAACCTCTTCCACATTCGTGCATCTCCTCATACATACCCGCCGATTGTTACGACTCCTAACCTGACCACTTTCAAGTATTTGGCATACCTGATCGTGCCATGTTTCTCTCGGTCTTCCTCTGCTCATTTTTCCACTTACTTTCGCCTCATAAATTTGTTTTACAGTTCTTTCCTCACTCATTTGTTCTACATGTCCAAACCATCTCAACACACCTTTCTTTATTTTATATTCAATATTAAACTTATATTTTTGAATTAGGCATGGGTCATTTGTGAATAACAGATCTGTTCATATACATTGATTGAGTGACCAAATCACAATTTCATTTGAATGTCTTTCACAAGCACTGATCCATATACCGTCTTACAGATTTACGGATATTATAAGCTCATTGATTCAGATTTTGTGGAGTTAGGAGATTAAAAATAAGTCAATCGATTTTTTTTTAAAGAAAAAACAAGGTTTCGCTATAAAAAAAACCCTCAACGAATTTTTTTCTGTTTGGCCATTATCGTCAATACGGTTTGCAATGAAAATTCTATATATATATACTAAAAATAATTGGGAAAAAGGATAAGAAAAACAAAACACAATTCATTCAACATTTATTTATAATTTCATTCAAAGGTGCGCACAATTTAAATGTCCAACAATTATTACACTCTATTCAATAGACTGAACAAAAGTTATCAATAGTATGGATAATTTATTAAAAATAAATATTAATACATGGGGTAGCCTAAAATAGAACCACATACTCCTATATCACAAAACTATAGCAAAAATCATGGAAAAAATGACCAGACCAGTAGTATTACAAACCATGAAACACCTACAGAGTAGTACATAGTGTATTTTAGAGACTACACCATCAAAAACGTCTTTATTTTTTTTGTAACAGGTAAAACATACATACTAAGTAGCTAATGAGATGTACGCTAATGATGCTATGTATATTATAATATAATACAACGCACAGAATGAAAGATTACTGATAGTGTATAAGTTTAGGCTTATAAATGCAATAGCGACGAGGGAAAGATTTGATTTAAATTGGGTGGCGGAAGTTCTTTCCGGCGTATTTAGCGGCAGCACCAAGTTCCTCCTCAATGCGGAGAATCTGGTTGTATTTGGCGAGGCGCTCCGAGCGACACGGGGCCCCGGTCTTGATCTGCCCGGTCGAGAGGCCGACGACCAAGTCAGCGATGAACGAATCCTCTGTCTCCCCAGACCTGGACAAGTTGCAATAGTCAAAAAATGTTATACCAATTTACAGTGAAAAATTGGTCAGCACGAAACTATATTCTGGTTCTGTTAGTAATATAAAACGTTAATTTATATATTTATTTAAAGGTTTTGATTCTTGACAAAACCATGACGTAATTCCACAGCAGATTTAGAGCCATAAACAATATATGGAGAACACCAAAGATAAAGATTGCCTTCAATCAAAATTCACATAATTTTCCATCAATGACAAATCATAAATGTAAATCGCCTCAATTGGCTCTGCTGTCTTATTGCTGTTCCCAGGGCACATAATATGTATGTAGTAACCAACCTGTGAGAAACCATGGTTCCCCAGCCATTGCTTTTGGCCAGGAGATGGGCCTTGATGGATTCGGTGACGGAGCCAATCTGGTTCACCTTCAGCAGCAGACAGTTGCACGCCTTCTTGTCAATACCGGTCTGAATACGCTTGGGGTTAGTCACCTAAGGAAAACGACTTGGAATTAATATTTTATCAGATTGTCGAGTTAAATTGTATTTCGTTTGGCAATCAATAAGATAGTAATTTATAGTCCACCAAACGTATTTTTCACATTAGCACTGAAAAAAAAAGCATAAACCTCAAAAAAACATTTCATATATTGTCTATGGTTTATTTACTTTACTATCAAAAAGAAAGGTCAACACATACAAAGATATATCATAAAAAAATATTTTTTAATACTAACTATTCTTTTGCTAATAATATGATCGTTAAAATAACAGTTGACATCGGTGACATTCAGATAGTGTGCTTGTTGTGAAGCAAGTACGTAAATATTAAAAATGAATTGTTTAATATGTTTCAAGAATTGGGCTTTAAGTAAATAGCATTGAAAACCATCCTAGTTGAAGCTCGCAGCTAAACAGAAGCGCTTTTTTCAAGTATCAATTTAAAAAGTTGTGAAGTCTACTCACGGTAAGATCATCACCAACGATCTGGATGTCAGTTTTGGAGGTGATGTTGGTCCACGCGTCCCAGTGATCCTGGTCGAAGGGATCCTCAATAGAGACCATGGGGAACTCCTTAATGAATTCCATGTACAGCTCTTGCAGCTTGTCGGGACTCAGCCAGTCAGCCTTGTTGGAGTTGGGGTTCTTGAAGTCCAGATCGTACATCCCGTCCTTGAAGAACTCAGAAGCGGCTACGTCCATACCGATCTCAATCTACGAGGAAAGTAACATTGATTGAATTAAAACATGACTTTAACAATCATATGTTGCCATTTTAATTTTTTTATACTATAGTCAATAATGGTTTAAAGTATTTTTCACAGATTTGTGTAAATTTCTGCATAGTTACAATAACTATTGTATAAAAAATACCAAATGTGTCACCCCCACAAATTCTACAAATAATTGTGTATGTATAGCAGAAAAATCCAGGGAAATAATTGTGATTATCTTACATATTGAGATGGCCAGATTTTACTATAGACTGTTAAATATGTACTATGTTTGGATATTGTTGTTCATTACCAATACTGTATTATTATCTGGTAATACTAGGAATAAAGAGTAAGTAAAAATAAATAGATTAAAGTTTGTTGTAATTTCTTCCTCCATGACAAAATCTGCAAAAGAGAGCAAACCTAATAAAATTACATACAAATAGTAAGGTTCCAATGCGTACTGATTTAACCAATCATAAGATTTTGATCTGTTGCAATGAGAAATACTTTACCTTGCCGGTGTACCCAGCCTTGGCGATGGCATCAGTGATGAGGAAGAGGGCATCCTTGTTGTTCAGGATGTTGGGAGCGAAGCCACCCTCATCTCCCACGGCGGTGGCGTCCAGACCAAACTTGGTGTGAATGACTTTCTTCAGGTGATGGTACACTTCAGAGCCCATCTTCATGGCCTCCTTGAAGGAGGTGGCTCCTAGATAGACAAAATGCCATTTTTAAGTAATGATGTAACGAAAACTAAATAACTAGACTTTGAACTTGGCGGAATATAAAATACATGGTAGGTCATCAGCAAAACTAATGCACATATCGGCTGTACAAACTAGAATCAAACCAAAGTGGAATCTACTTAGTCCAGAAATGCAAACAAAAACATACTACAAAAAAAATGTCCCTTACTGTGTTTTGAGTTTGGACAGCCGATATGGTTTTATATGTATGTATTAGTTTAAATCTTTTGGCGAGATAATAATTCTCAACGAATGAACTATCCGCTAATCACCTATGGTCAAACAAGCCATCTGCATGTTTTCTGTAATTTAGTATCATGTTCAGAGCTTTTCTAAGGAAGAGATCAAGCAACTGATAAAATTCGGAGACCATCACAATAGGAGAATATTGTGATGATTCGTATTGGTGTTTGACTTGTATCGAGACCATTTCAATTAATCTTACCGTAGACTCTTCGAGAAAAAAGTTAAAGATAAGTGTTGGCTTACCGGTTGGGAGGATCATGAACTCCTGCATGGCGAGCTTGTTGCCAGCGTGGGAACCCCCGTTGATGACATTGAAAGCGGGCGTGGGCAAGATGATGTTGTTGTTGCCAGCCAGGTCGGCGATGTGCTTGTACAGCGGTACTCCCTTCTTGGCAGCACCGGCTTTGCACACTGCCAGAGACACTCCGAGGATGGCGTTGGCTCCAAATTTGGACTTGTTCTCAGTTCCATCCAGGTTGATCATGAACTGGTCAATCTGAAAAGAAACTCAATAACTTCAATATTTGGCTTTAAGGGCCATAATTGTACATCCATCAAAATTTATTTACTAAAAAAGACAGAAAACGTCAAAAAGACAGAAGATAAAAACTATCTTAGGTTGAAAATATGAGTGACTGGACCAGGATTGCAGGAATTGATCTAGATACTGAGTGACAGAGAGACTTTCACCATAGTGATGGCCAATTCCAGACTGGACAGCGTGTATAAATATGAAGGTAAGATTACCTCAGTCTGCTGAGTGACCTCAAAGCCCTGCTTGAGCAGTTCAGGCCCGAGGGTGGCGTTGACATGGCCAATGGCCTGGAGGACTCCCTTGCCGTGGTAGTTGGCCTTGTCATTGTCCCTCAGTTCGAGGGCCTCATGCACGCCGGTGGACGCTCCGGAGGGTACGGCAGCACGGAAGAGTCCCAACTCGGTCACCTACCCGACAACACACACACCTTATTATTTCTCAATTGAAAGTTAAATTCATGATAGCTGTTTGCTAAAATTCGATCGGAGGGCAATATATTTTTTAATTTTTATCCAAAACTGACTATATATCATATAGATGACTTATACTATTTTTTTACAATATTTAATACTTATCAATGAATATTTGTATTATTAATTAATCGAATATAATATTATTAAGAAATCGTGTTTGGTATCTTATAAGAATCCAATAAGTTTACATTGAATTCTGCTATTCCCATATATTTTTGTGGGTATTAAATACCTTGAAATTTATTTTCCTTAGCTAAGCAAAATAAACTGTTATGTCAATAAATAAAATCTATTTTATATTTTATGTGGAGCCCGATGCACCATCGATGCAGAAAGAGATTAAAGAAGAAAAAAACACTTATCACTAATGTACATGTAATGTACTGTGAATATCATTAGTAAATAATTATTTTGTATCATGCTGTAGCTGATATTCTAATTTTAAAATCATTTATTTTTATAAGGTCACCTAAAGGTCAGAATACCACCACACATTTTACAATTTCCTATCAAAACAATGCAAAAATATATATTAAGATATAAATTTTCAACACATATTTTAGGGAGGATAAAACAAATTATTCATTTTACATGTCAATACTAGAGAGGCAAGAGTGTAAGCTATACTTTGGTAATTTAAATACAAGGTACAAAAATTGTATGTGCAATTGGCAATAGTAAAAATTGTCTAATTTACTTTCTGCAAAAATATTACTAATAATATTAATAATATAATAATAATTTTATGAACCCCCTTCCTCCCTCATATCCAGTGTCCTGTTTATAAATTGAAAGAATATGATCTCCATATAGTACATGGATTCATGCATGCAGTATGTACATTTTAAAAAGATGAACTTACCAGATCAACTTCAACGGTAGGATTACCGCGGGAGTCATAAATTTGACGGGCTACGATACTCTTGATTGGCATCTTGAATATATTACTTAGTAATCTGAAAATGAATAGCGAAACACTATTAATAAAGAGGTTAGTGATATTATACAAATGTATGAATTCAATTTCATCATAATCCTTCTGATTGCTAATATGGCACAGGGAAACGAGTAAAACTTTTCTATTATTTGAAATAATTGACAAATTTAATGGCAAAGTATTGAAAATATCAAAAATAATAAAATACTGTAAAAAGTTTCACAAAAAATTGTTTTAATGTTTTATTTTATTCAGCAATTACTTATCAATAGAATAAAAAAGGTGTGTGAAGAACAAGTACTTATACAGTATTTTCTTTTTGTTGCATTAAATTTACGTCAACCATAAGTTCATTTTACATTAAGACTATTTAACAATAGGTACCTATTAAAACTCATTCAGTTGTTAAATAAATAAACTAGTGAAGGCGAAAGTAAGTATATAATGTGTATTTCGATTCAGCCGGTAAGCTTTCAGAATGTCAAAATGTTCATGAATCAATTCGGAGTAAATTAATTATGGAAAATGTTATATAAAAGTGGTGAAAAAATGGTGAAAAGAAGAACACTTACGACCAAAATGTTAAATAACCGGCTGCCGTGCACTCCACAAAACCAAGTACAGAGGAGTAGAGGACGAGTGATTTGACCTTCTCAAGGTGACATTAAAATGATTGCCATACAAAAAGTTCTTACTTTATAATAATATCTATTGTCTATGTTTTAAAATGACACAATTTTATAAATTGTCTATACGGTTATATGACAGCAAAATCAAGCGAAGTATCGATGTCGCCTCGCTAAGACGATACGAATATCGCGTTATAAAGCAGTTTTGTAATTAATTTAGAGGTTTTCGTAAGTTTTATAAATTGTGGAAATTTATTTAACTGTTTTCATTAAGTTATTCTATAAACCGCTTTTCATTAATAACCTGAAACATTGCTCAAAGCAAAAACATTAACATGGATGAGAAAAAGAATAAAGGTAAATCGCGTATAGATCCTGATGAAAAGCCTAGAGTAGTAAAAGGGCCAGCAGACTTGCAACGATTGCGGCTGGAAAAATTGATGAAAAACCCAGTAAGTTGACATGTACAATTAAATAAGATTAGGTGCTTGAATTAGTTTTCCACTTTTCTGGTCTAAATATTATTGCTCAACTACAATCTGAATTTACCTGGAACCTGAATGAAAAATGCCATTAATTTAATAATTTATTTGACTGAATAATAACTCTTGGACCCTACCACATGCGGGCAAAAAAAGAGCCTTTGTGGATTTGCCCACACCTGTATGGGAACAAAATAATGGGCTTCTGCGGATTTGCCCGTACCAGGTACGGGCACCCCAGCGAAGAAAGCTCAAACTGATTTTACCATATTATTTTATAAAGTAATTGGAAGATAAGAAGCTCAAAGCGGGTAATACTGTAGGGTACAGCAGCTGATAGAGAAATACCACAGTGAAACATTCAGTACCAAAGGGGGTCGTCCTTCGACGGAACCGAGTCCCCTAAGGCTAACTGGTCGGCACTTCTCCGAAAATATTCCGCTTTCTGCCGAAATTGTGATGTTGGTCTTTGTGCAGGCCCACGGTTTAGGGATTACGACGCAAAAAAGGACTAATAGAGATTTTATTTAAAATTAAAAAATATGAGCAAATAATCCATTATAAATAAAATATTTGATACGAAAAACGAAATACTAGATGGAAAACCTTTGTGTATCTAAATCAGTTTTAAAAGTTGTTAAAAATTCTGTTAATTTAAATATACAATAAAAAGAGAGAAAAAATTCATAAAATCTGGAAAACATCGGTACTTAATGCCTCGCAAAAATGCATTATTATTTTAATATCAGAAATTTTTAAAAACCTGCCATTTCCCCCATCCTCTTGATAAGTTTGTTATCGGAGGATGGTGTAATTCTATATTTTTAATATTGACACAGTTCATTTTAGTTTAACACGATCCCTCTAAAGACGATTTTCCATTACATACAATACTTAATTTATTTTTCATGTTTTAGGAAAAGCCTATTATAATTCCTGAGCGTCCAAAAGGAAAGAATATGCCATCAGCTCCGGATTTCGTGAGGAACGTGATGGGATCAAGTGCTGGAGCAGGATCTGGAGAATTCCATGTTTACAGACATTTACGTAGAAAAGAATATTCTAGGCAAAAGTTCATACAGGAAAAAGGGGAAAAGGTAAATAAATAAGTTTCAATTCTTTTTCTCTGGGTGCCTTATTCCACCGGCAGTTAGCTTTCATCAGGGGTTTGTAGAATCTGGAGATGGGGGGAAACAGGGATATGTCACTCTTCCCACCCAAGCTTTTAGCTTCTGTTGTCAACGGGTCCGTCTTCTAGTGACATAATTGGACAGCTACTATCGAATAAGTCAGCAAGTTAAGTAAAATTACCGAATTAGGTAGATGAATTTGTGTTTTGAGATGTATGCTTTTATATGGGAGGTTGTTTGTGGGGAAATGTTTAAAAGGTTAAGTAAAAAAAAAAGTGAAATTTAACTGCTGTACGCCTAAGTGTTCAACTGGTATCTTGGTTTTAATTCCCGCCAATATGGTATTATCAAGTTTAAATGTTTTACTATCAAATAAATTGATTTAAAAAAAACCCTTAACATAATCGTTACTATGCTTGTTTAAATCCATAAAGAAATCTTAAATGTAATATATCACCCTTAAAAGATAAGTACAGTGTTTGAGTACTATCAAATAAAATGAATTGTTGATAAAAAGAATCTTTAAAATCCTTATGTAGTACTTTTATGTAATTTATAAATAATTGATGCAATGTATTAATTATTATATATTTTATTATAATTCTTCTTCTATCTTCTTAACCCTTATCGACAACCAATGGTGTATAGGGCACTGCGTCATATTGATGCAGTGTTATCTTAATCGTTACTTACATGAAGACACGTTAGCTAAACACACTAGCCATTACACCACGGGAGTGGAATTAAAAATTTTACTTATTGATTAATAGTGGTGATATAAAAATTAGTTTTCATCCGTGGAAGGAAAAAGTTTAGTTTAGTTTTGCCTTCCTATTATCCATACGTATTTTTAAGAGTTAGTTTTATCCTATGTTACGTAAGTATGTATAATAAAAATTATTATAATAAATAAATTAACTAAAAATGTTAATCTTTTTTAGGAAATACTGGATGATAATTATCATCAAAAATTAGAAGATAATAAAAAATTGGCAGAAGAAAGAACAGCTAAAAAGAGGGCCAAGAGATTGAAGAAGAAGCAAATAGCTAGAGATAAAGCCAAAAAGGCCAAATTAAATCAACCAAAGAGTGACGATGATAAAACCAGTGAACAAGATAGCAGTGGTGATGATGACGGTGATAAAAATGGTAGTACTAATGCAGGAGCCAATGTTGCATACAATAAAAATGTCGGAAAAGATACAAGTGATGACAAAAATGCGGATGAAGTTGATGGCAGCCAAAACGATGACAATAAGCAGAAAATAATGCAAGACGGTGACCATAAAGATGAAGAGAATGTAGAAAATCAAGAAGGCAGTAATGCTTCAATAAAGTGAGCAGATAATTAACGGTACTAGAAGCCAAAATAGCATTCTTCAGACGAATAATTTTTTCTAATTTATACTAGGAAATATAATGGACATAATTTGAAATCTAAATAACATAGATACTGAGAGAAGAATAAGCGCAGGGAATATAATAAATGGTGCTCTGAATAGCGACTGGAAATAAAAATATGTTCATGGAAGGCAGACTGGCAGAGCAGGGTGCTAGTGCCAACACTTGACAAGACTTGGTATAACTAAATCAATCAGAACCTAAAATTTAGTTAAAAGTCTACATAACCAACCGGTGGGCAATATGACTTCATGTATGGATGAGCTAGGAGCGCATAGTTGTAGGAGTGAACGGCTTAATGGTAGTAGTGTTAATAGTATTTAAGTAGTACAAACCAATTTTTAGCAAAGCGAAATGTTGCCTGAATATTTTGCCAATCTTACTGTATAGTGACTTTGATTTACATAAAATGTTAATAAAGTACCCTGTTGAACATTAAAAATATATTTTTATTTTTGAAAATACACATACAACTTGTAAATATTTGAATGAATTCTTTAAATAACATCACACATGTTGCATTAGTTAACATTTAATCAACAAGTTTGGTTAATAATATCTGCAATAAAATTATTTTTGTCATTGCATCCATAATTTACATTATATTATTCAATAGTTTGTTTCCAGAGCAACTGAAAGGTTATTACTTATAATACTTCAGAGACTAGACATGAGATAACTTGGGAATTATGCCCGTTTTGACAATCTTTCTTGAAATCTTCAGAACTGTTACCTTTTAATTCTTCGTAAAATGGTAGATATTGTTCTTCAATTTCATTATTTTGAGGAGAATCCGTTGGAACATTCGAATTCAACAGTATGATTGTAGATTCTTCACAATAATTTTTATCATACTCATCGCTGGAGTTTAAACTCAAGACTGATTTACTGAAACTGTAATAAAAACAGTATAAAATGATTACATATTTGTCTTTCATTTAAAGATGTGTTGAATAATAATAATAAATCATTCTTCTTCTTACTCTTATCTTCACTCAATGGTGCATAAGGCACTGCGTCGTATTGACGCGGTTTAATCTTGATCTGTGCTTGATCATTAATTACATGAAGGCAAGGTGATCACTCCTGCGCTTCAGGGACCAGTCCAGGATAATATTGAATAAATATTACAATGTAAAATCACTAATATTTATTTACATTTCCCTCCCCCTGGGAATCGAACCCGGGACCTCCAGCACGGTAGCTAAACACGCACATAAATAAAAAATACACACGCATTTTAAACCCAGATGCAGGGTTAGATTTTCTTTGAAAATGACAGCACATGTATTTTCTATTGTTTTGTTTAACCCACGGCCCGCAAGGCATATCAATGTGCTCAACAGGGCTTGACTTGACTGAATTTTAAACTACAAAAAATTATCAGAATCATTGTGATATTCTTTAGTCTAATCTGTTACTATTATCAATTTGCCTTCAACTTCTTAGTTTCCTCCTGAAAGTTATTTCCTTTTAGTTCCTTAAAATCCGACCGCCCCTACCGCTACTACTCCATGTCATGTTGAATTGTACAATTTATTTTTATTAGTAAGTTGTAAGCCAGTATAAATTTCATTGATTACCTGTTTACGAAATATTGTAATGAATCATCTTCGATATGATACTTGGGGTTAAGATTGTGACATGCAGGAAAATGATCCGTCGAGTTATATTTATCATTACTGTGGTAATCAGTTGTGAATCCAGATTCAGCTTTTTGTCGGCAATACGGGTTTGGATATGATAATACCATGGGCTGGTCAAACATTATACTGTCACTAAATAAAATAAAAACACACATACATTAAACTTTGGTACTAGGTCACCTTTCGATGGAGAACTCATCTCAAGGAACTTATAGATGCTAAGAATTAACAAGCTATAAATGATTTCAAGCTATAAACACTCTCCTTATTCTTCATTGTTATTTTTATGTAAAGCCACTTAAATACTCACAATGCGTGGTTTCGGAGGTACCATTCTTTCATCAGGTCAACTATAGAAACCTGTCGTAAAATATTTTAGTGGTATTACGCTAAATTAACAATGAATGAGAAAGGATAATTTCACAAATTTGAAAACATTTAAATGACTATTTTTTACCATTTTGCATAAAAAATACATCAATCTGCTCTTATACAATGTAGCAACTCTGCAAATTTGACTTTGTCTTTGTTTTCTTTCTTTAAGTACCTCATTAAATTAATTGGTTCTTGGTGGATTTGCATTAATCAGTTTTAAAAAAATATATAAGAAAATAGCATACTCAAATTCCGATAAACCATCATTAACTCCCGGGGGTAACAGATAGTCAGCTTTAGGCGAAGGAATATAAGTAAAACTGTTACTAGCTGTTGTACTCGATTGTACCGTAACTTCCATACTATGGAGAGTATTACATCCGAAACGCTTGCGAAAATACTCCCAACTGAAATAAACTACAATCAGTTAAAAATACATGTGGTATTAAAATTATTCCTCTCTGAAAGTTCCTGTCACACGGCCACGCATAAGCAATAACAGAATAATTATTATTGGTGATTCAAAGTGTTTATGGTCATTTTAAAACATTTAAAGTAGTTGACGGTTGTAGTCCTGTGATTAGGTGTCGGACTCTGAAACTCTTTGACATGTGAGCATCAATTTGATTCCTATTTTCAAATACAAACCACTTAAGCTTGCCTAAAAATAATATTGAATTGAAATATTTATGGATATCACTTGAAGACAATTTTTTTGAGTCGGATCATGGTCTAGTGATTAGTGTTAGGGACTCTAAGACAGAGTTTTTATATTCGACGCTAGTTTCCCACAACTTAACTCTTATTTTTAAACACAGGCTTACCCGAAAAAAGTTTTCAGTAAAAATCACACTTGCTAGAGAGTAGGAAATAAAGTCTATTTCACATAACCGAAATGTGATTTTTCATCCAAGGCATTGATTCCAAGCATGGTGTGGGACTTTATATCTGTTCGGTAAGTAAACATTATTTTTTTAAATTTAGTAACCTCAACTTCCGACCGGTTTCAAAATCCCAAAGTTGTTAAAAATAAGTCTCAGAAAATAAATTACACCATTCTAAGAGTTATAACTTCAATAATAGGCAGGTAAAAAAAATAAGCATTAAAAAGGTGGTTTCATTTGCACAATTAATGTTATTATTTAATATTATTCAAGTGACTTACCATTTATAGCCAAGTAAAACCATTGTGGCTGTAAGGAATATTGCATATCCAATCCACATAAATATGTACATAACATCCATTAATTGTGTTGAAACTTTCAACGAAAAAAAAAAACAGCAATTTGAAATACCATCCACATTACCATTGACGTTGTAAGAATATTGAAGATTATCAACTGTTTAGTTTATTGTTACATGTTGCAATTATCAGTGTACATGTAATAATATTGGATTCTACTAACTACATAAGCTTTCTACAGAGTGGCGCAAAATTAATTACCTTATCAGAAGATGTTATAATTTTTACAAATGGCGTCGTACATCAATCGTATTTCACATTTTTGAACTAAGCAGCTGCAGTATACAAAAATATTTTGAGTGGTGCAAAATTCATCATCCAATTAAGTTTTTGAATAACTTTTTTACTAAATAAAAAAAAAAAAGATTTTGAGTGATGGAAATCTTTATTTGCACTTTTACAATTTTTTTCTATTAAGTGGAAAATATGATGTTGATACAAATTTGCTCCCGTTTTATCAATCTGTTTGTGTGCTGCAGCTGTCTAGTTCACAAATGTCAAATATGATTGGCGTACGACGCCATTTGTAAAAATTATAACATATTCCAATAGGGTGTTTAATTTTGCGCCACCCTGTACTACTAGCTCATTTACTGAGTGACAATTTAGATATTTTTATTAAACTGATATTTTTGATTTAAGCGTGAATTTCAAGTTTTATTTTTATTTTTTTGTTCTTATTTTATGAAACCCTTATCCGCACCCCAATGGTGCATAGGGCACTGCTTCATATAAACACAGTGTTATCTTGATCGTTTACACATGAAGGAAAAGTGATCAGCCCTCCGCTTCAGGTACCAGTCCAGGGTAATATGTATTGAATAAATATTACAGTGAAAAAATCACTTATATTTATTTGACCCCCCCTGGGAATCAAACCCGGGATCTCCAGAATGTTAGCCGAGCATGCTGACCATTATACTACAGAGGCGGACAAATATTTTAACAATAATAAAAATCAGAAGAATTAAAAAAAGTGGAATGAAAATCAAATTTTATTTGGTAGTGATTTGAAGATACAAAAAAACATGTATCATGTATCATAAGCTCAATTTTCACCTAGAGAGTAAGCTAATTTTACATGAAATTAGCACATTTGACAAAGAAATAAAAAAAAAGTCTTTTATTTTATCTTTTACTTTTTATGGCTTTTTACTCTTCTAGAGTATTGTAGCCAGTGTCGAGTTATTGCCTTTAATTTTAAAATCAACTCATTTAGGAGCAAGTTAGCTATTTTATATGTGTGCAAGAACATGTATTTTTTATAATGTACAGTATGACATGTACCCAGTGGCGGTACTTCCCTAGAAGCCCAAAAGCCCG
Organism: Brachycentrus maculatus; assembly: GCF_059751285.1. Classification (NCBI taxonomy): domain Eukaryota; kingdom Metazoa; phylum Arthropoda; class Insecta; order Trichoptera; family Brachycentridae; genus Brachycentrus; species Brachycentrus maculatus. The sequence goes on from NW_028280786.1 coordinate 1,094,028, forward strand.
AAAACTCCAAATAAAAATGACTAAATCTAGACCAAATGATTAAAAATACATAATTAATGTGTGACTGTTTTTAAATTATCGTGCGCTTATATGTTTATTAAACACTACGCATGCCATTATATGGTGATGGTACTTATTGATAATGGTTGATATCTGAGGAAGATATTTTATTATAGTGAACATTTTCTTTGTTTAAAGGCGATGGCTATACCTTACAAAAGTTACATGTATGCATATTTTTACAATGATTACAATACATTGTTTATATTTATAATACTTTCTGGGTGCTTACTATATACTGGGAATGATATGAGGCGAAGAAATTATAGGTACATCATGTATTCACGAATGTGAAAAATAGTGAGTTTGCCTTACTGGTAAACCCTAGGCACGCCACTGCATGTACCCCACTTGTTCATGTCAGATTAAATTTTATATAGGTTTTTTTGTTCTTTTCGTTATCGGGTGCTGCAAAATCAATAAAAATTGAGAAAATTGCTTTAGGTTAACAAATAATTCCCAAATGAAGGCTTAGTTTAGTTTCGGATATGGTGTGGGTGTTAGGTAATAGTTATGTTGTGTGCATCAAAATGCATGTCATGGTGCATATTTGTATTGTAATAATTAGTGATATTTACCAAGTTAACATTAAATTTTAAAATAAATAATTTCCAGGCTAACATGCTTGTAGGACTTAATTTTGACCACAGCTAAGGCTTTTTGCAATCATTTTCACCCATTATGTGTGATTATCTGTGTTTCCTATAGAAATGATAGCTTTTTACAGTACACATAACCTCTTTTCTTACTGTAAATAGTATTTGTACAAAAAAAACATGGTACATGCATGTTTGCCTGGTACTTCATCTAACTTTGTTATCGTTAATGCCTTTTGTATTTTTAGCACCAATAACCAAAATATATATTTGGCATTAAAATATATTTTTTAATTCAATTTAAGTTTTACTTGGTAAATACCACTGTTTCTTAAATTCTATTGTGACACGGTTTCAATGCATTCGGTGTCACAATAGATTTGAAGAAATAGTGGTATTTACCAAGTAAAACTTAAATTAAAAATGGATAGATATTACCACAATGTGACTACCGAATCAAATAATGAAATGTATTTTTTTTTGCTTTCTTTTTCAGGAAAAAGAAATAAAATAAAGAAACAATTGTATAAATTTTTAATATGAGATGCAAAAACATCAATTTATTATAAGTGATATTTATTTCAAATTACATTTTTTATTCATTTGATGTTGATAATGAATGCGTACAAAATGCTCGAGGGAACTTAACAGCTTTAGTAAATTATGAAAATATTGGATAAAAGTTAATTCTACGCAGTCGTTACGATGTGATCTTCATTTTTCTTAAGTATTACGAAGCCCTCCATGACAGGGGACAGCGGGATGTATTCGTCTGTAGCGAGTTCCGCTCTCTCTCCGACAGACAAAAGTACGGGTGTGGAATGAGTGTGAGAACCGGCTATAGTTTTGGGGGTACCAGCCTTTCCGATGACATCCACGGCCTGCGAAAGAAGGATTGTACTTGAAGTTTATTACAAGACTCTCATCTCCGAGCTTACTACAGCATTAAAAAGTTATCCCTTGCCATAGACGAGGGAGTTGATAATCATACAATAAAGACCCAAATGAATCGTCAAATTGAGTCGATCCGCAATACAGTAAAATCTCATAAGGTAATGGAATTTAAAAAACATTTAAAATAAGTGAATTTAATATATATTTTTTAAATCACTTATTCCCTGCGAAGTTCCTAGTATCAGGGCACCTAGTACAATATTGAAGAGAAAAGGATGGAGGGTGTTACCTGTCCTACTCTGACAGTGACGTTCAGTGCCTCCAAGTTTTCATCGAGAGTAACGAGCCAGCGGGGATGCATGGCGGCGGCCAATGTGTACAGCAAATAGTGCGACTTTCCTAAGATAACTGCAAACAGACAATAAAAAATGTAAAAAACCTGACATCACTTGCTTCAATCAACTTAATAAAACCATACATATTTGCACTTTTATTTGATTTGATTTGGAAGGAGTTTGGCATTTGAAAACCACGCTTGCCAGATGGGTTGGTGAGTTTTGGGTTTCAGCCGCCCTTAACATAGGAAACAGACGCTGTTTGTAGCCGCCCAATCTAACATAGTCGCTGTGGGGGGTAAAAACTGTCTGCAAGCAGCAACCAACCGGAGGAAACGGAAAGAAGGGGAAGAGGCCTATATCCAGCAGTAGAGGTCAGAGGGCTCATGATATTTGCACATTCCCGGAAAAAAAACATCATAAGCTTCAATTAAGCAAAGACCATTTTCTTTTAAATCTACTCAAAATAATTACACGCATGGTCTGGAATAAAATCATATACTTTGGATCAATGATTGTAATTGTATTGTGAGAATGTGGAAATGGTTAGGAAAATAAATTATTCAAGTAAATAAGCTGGTTTCTCACTGTTCTTGCAGTCGAGGAAGGCGGTGAGCGTGACGAGGAGGCCGGCGAGCGCCGTGGGGCTCAGCACCTGGCGGTCCCCGTGCAGCGGGCACAGAGACAGGGTGCCCTTCCCGAGGTGGCACAGCCCCTGCGCCAGGCGCACCATGAATAGGTGCACCGGCGACTTGGCGTGGAACAAGGCCAGCGAACGGAGCATCGTGGCCAACCTGAACAATACATCACATTAGACTTGTGTTATTTCTTTAATTGATTCAGCAGTCACTTTGTGGTAAAACCTATCCCTTTTTAATTGAAAATTTTACTTAGTAAATACCACTATTTCTTAAAATCTACTGTGACACGTGTTTCGATGCATTCCGCATCATTTTCAACCGCCGTTTTTGAAAATGATGCCAATGCATCGAAACACCTGTCACAGTAGATTTTAAGAAATAGCGGTATTTACTAAGTAAAAAATTTTATTAAAAATTGTGTTATTTCAATGAAAAAGTGAAGTCAAATCAAGATTGTTAAAATGTATGATATTTTTGCATTCTCGAAATAGATGACTGCTCTTCTTTTTTATGCTTCACTTAGGTGGCAATACTGAGCAATTCACTTAAAAAAATTAAATCTGTACGATTGATCCCCCACAGAACTCTGGTAGGTATCTACTACAGCTCAATGCAGATGATAGAGACACATGGTTACTGCAATAAACTTTCTTAACTGGCCAGGAACAGGTGTTTAGAATAGGCTTATAAAACACTTAGTGTAACGGCTTAGTGGTGGGGAAAGCTATTAGCTCTAAAGCCTAAGAAGCATCCCTATAAACTATTTTAAAAATAGTCTCAAGGACATTTCATTGTCTCAGTGGAAGGAAAATGTTTTAATCATTGTCTTCATGTAAAAAATGCATAAACGAGAGTACAAAACAACAATATATATTATTTTGACAGATAAATCCTTAAATATCGTTTTTAATATTGTAGACATAAAAATTGAGGTACAAACCTTGCATTATTAGAACCCGCTCCCACCAGACCCATGGCAAATATGGCATTGTATGCAACATCAATATCGGCATCGTGGGAATATTTATTTAGGACATCTATAACTGGTAGTTGAGGGTTGGAAATGGAACAGAGGGCGATGGCGAGTGGTACAGCCCTTCTGATGGCCGGTTCTCCATATCGACCCTAAAAATTTAAAACATACATAATAAAGTATATAGGGAATGTTTAGAAGCATTTAAGATGTGGTGTGGATGAGATAAGCTTAGGAGAAAGTGAGCAATGGAAAACATATTGAAGATCATTCAGAATAGGAGAAGAAAATGATAGGCAACTTGATATGGTTTGGTGACATTGTAAAGATCATCATTGAATAAAGAAGAGAGGAATGGATTGGCCACGAAGTTATTTTGACAAACATTCATTTTAGCTTTTGGATTTAATAAGGCTAATTACTAAGGTGATATTTAAATCATAGATGGATGGGATTGATAGTCATGATAGTAAAAATTGGAGATGTGACTAATGGCCTAATTGTTAACTGTTACTTTTTTGGTTACCTGATTGGGATGGTATTCATTACTTCTTCTCAATTTATATTTTTCAGTTAAAAATTTTATATCAAATATATCGTGGGTATACTGGCAAAAAACGTCAACTCTAAAATCCCTGTTTGAATATTCCCTGTTATTTAAAACTTTTGGCCTGAATAAAATACCTGCTATTAAACTTAAACTTGAATCTACTTTTAAAACCACATACAATATGTATATGACATTTCAACCTACTTAGTGTATTTTTCCAGTTTATAGAATGTTGAACACTATAATTCGCATCATTAAGTCAAAATTGCATATTTTCGAGTTAATTTTTTTGCCAGTATACACATGATATACACAACTAAATTTGTTCACTGATTGGCTTTAAATGATTAAATCCAAAAACCGAAATAAGTAATGTCTTCTTCTAAAGAAGTTGTTGTTAAATTTGATTGCCCTTGTTTAGCAAAAATACACTAAAAATTCAAACGTCAATTTGAATTTTGCAATGATTAAAAAAAAAATTCATCACTTAACCTCTAAGGTAGTGAGTTTTGGTATGATGTAAATACCATACGGAGTGAGTTATTTTATAAAAATTTAAAATAAAAAGTATTATGTTTAACGACTTCAACACAATAATCAAAAATAAAACTTTCCATTTTTCAAAGAAAAAAAAATTAAAACTTACCATTTTTCAAAGTTTTTATTGAAAAATCGTATGTTTATTTCAGGTGTCGTCAACTATTGGTTGCGGTGTCAAAATATTCGTACACTAGTCTAATCAGTAATAATCTTCACTCCACTAAAAGTAATTGAAAACTTACACTTACAAAATAATTAAAAATACATATAAATACATAGATGAAACACAAAACATGACTAATAATGTTTTTTAGTGTGGTAGGCTTTGAAACATGGATGTATACACAAAGTGACGTTGCACACTTCACACATGAATTTTGTATCTTTTCTTGCTTGTAAGCATCACTATCTTTCTTTTGTCTTTCCATTTTAGAGCCATCAGTCCATCAGAGTGATAAAAAGTGACTTCTCCTTTTTTCATTTTATTTGTACTGATCTTCGGCATATTTTTCCTGTTTGTTTTTGCCGTTCCGCAGGCATTCGTTTTATTTTCTAACAGAAAATAAAACAAAGCGGGACTGGTATACCAATTGTCTACATACCAGATTGGCTACAGTCGAAATTATATAACGTGGGGACAAAATCACTATCAAACCATTTACGCGCTTCTTGTCTTCTACGTTTAGATGTAGACAGCTCTGGGTCATCTTCTACCTCTGACGATGAAGATTCTTCAGAAGAGCTATCAGACTCAATAGGTAAATCGTCGATATTTTCGTATAACTCTTCATCTTCACTTTCAACTAAAGCATCGAAGATGTCCTTTTCAATAAAACTATGCGACATGATCGTAAATTGAGGGACAGATAATTTATAAAAGAAAAATTACAACACAAAAATTCCACAACACAAAGTTACGAACGGGCTTTCGCTATCAAATAGTACGTAAATAAAGGTATGCAAAGAATAAAAATATTGTCAATAAAACACAAAAACACCAAACAAAATACTTTTAAAAAAAAATAAAACCGTGTTCAAAAACTTTCAAAAAGTAATCACCAAACAATTTAAAAAAGAAAAACTATATAAAAATGCAATTTTCGCGGGAGAAATATACGTATACGCGATGACATGCGCGCACGTGTTCAAACTGGTTTCGAAAACCACGAAAGATGATTGTGACGTCACACATATTTTGAAATCGCTTTTTTAAAGTCGATAATACCGCTAATTTCGTTTAGTTTTTAAAATATAATGGGGGAAAGCCGCTAGATGCCGTTGGTTAATCCATTTCTGACGTTTACTTATGAATAAAGCCTGTATGACCATAACCGTACCGGTACGGCCATACTTCGATTTGCAATGACATTTACCGCCGTACGGGTACGGCCATACTACCTTAGAGGTTAAATAATATTTTCATGGAAAACTTCAGATGTTATACAAAATATTTTCCCCTTTAGCTTACCAGCTGTCCGAATATCCTGGTGGACATCTCGGCGCCTGTCTCCTCTCCGAGCGCTATGACAGCCACTCCCAGAGCGGCCACGGCTTGCATGGAACTCAAGTCCTTACCCTCGCGCCACTCTTTGCCTTTGCTCTTGCCTGTAATACACAAACAACCAATGAGAAATTTATTTCGTCAATACAGCAGAACCTCTTACAACGAGTACTTCGCATAACGAGCAAAAAAATTGGTGAAAAAGTTGCTCCCTTAACGAGCAATATTTTGCATGAGTTACAAAGAAATGGCAAGCCCCTTTTTCATGACATTAAGTTGTGATCCGGGACTTAGTCAAAGTAAGATTCTGGAACGAATTATGCTGGTTTGAGGAGGTTCCACTGTAGTAGCAACACTGTTTGAATTGTTTGATCCAGTTGGTTGGGTAAATGTTTTTCATATGCCTGTCAAGAGTCATCAATTTTGGCTTTTTTCTAGGCATCCGCTTGCTGCCGCTTAGGACATCCGACATCGACAATTCATCCAAACATGGGGTGTGGGTCTAACAAGGGAAAATACATACCAGCTGGCAGCCGAAAGAGCCAATTTGTGGATTTCATATGCTCAACACAGGGAGTTGATGGAGAAGAGGGAGATTATTTTCACACACGGTATTACATTGATGGCGGTATTAGTTCAGGAGTGAATTAGAGGTATAGAAATGAAATCAACTTACTTTTGGATGGTTTCTCGGAACTGGAAGAAGAGGATGATGATGACGAGGACTCTCCGCTGGAACTGGTGCTAGCCCCACGCTCCGGGGCCTCCTTGTCCTTGTCCTTATCCTTCTTGTCCGACTTCTTACTGAATGCCGTGTCCTCTGTTGATGACTGCTCATTCTGAAACACACCATTTACAACACACGTAGTTTCTTCCAATCCGTAAAAATCTTTAAGATATTTATAGATTTGGCGTTTAATTTGAAGAACTCCATTTAAATTCATATGTTGAATGTTAAAATCAAACACTGATTATTTGAGTCCACTAAATTGTGTTTCATTATTAAAAAATACATAAAAATTGATTTTTGAGACAATTGTTTCGCTTGTTATGCCATTTTCAAACGAATGTCAAACATTCGTTTGAAAATTCCATAACAAGGCGGAACAATTAATTGTCACAATTTTTTTGACAAAATTTATTTTTACGTGTTTTTTAACAATAAAATACAATTTAGTAATCAAAAAATTTGTGTTTGATTTTAATATTCAATATATCTATAAGATTGCTGGTTAGAGTTTCAGTAGTGGAATAGTTAAATCTTGATTTAAATTTTCCCAATTTTCAAACCAAAATATTTTATCCTTGTATCACTTTCGTATAAATTAACATATATTTTCACAACTTTCAAGTCACATTCCCAATTTTACACTGTTTTAAAATTTTGATATATGTATTGGTGTTTTAAATTATGGTTTCACTATATAAGATAATATACTTCCATTATTTTATGCATTTTGCATGCATGTTTTTTGTCAGTCCCTAAAAAATAATATTTTATGGACTACATAAGTAGAGGACATTACTGATACATATGTGGGAAAAGAAACGAGGAATAATAGGTAGGAAAAGGCACTCAATGATCAGTTGCAATGAGAGACTCACTTCTGTGTCGTAATGCTCGGAGCAAATGTGTAGCATCTGCTGTATGACCAGAACGTCTCCCGTGCCGGCGTACGCACACATGGACAGCACTGTGAGAGAGAGGGACTTGAGTGGGTCGCTCAGGACCTCCAGAGCAGCACTCGTAGCTTCAATAGCTTCCTTGCGACCTGAAAATAAACTTATTTAATCATCTATTAATTGCATACCTATGTATGCACTAGTATTCTTCTTCATCATACAATTTGTCGGCTCATCTCTTCCCACTCTAAACTCAGCCCACTCGACGTCCCAAGACCGATTGACGACGCTTTATTATATTTATTTTTTGTGTATCATTATAATCATTGTGTCGGGTTGTGGTCCCGTGGTTAGTGTCGCGGATTCTTGAGTCAGAGTTTCTTGGTTCGAACCCTCTCTACCACAATTCGATACCTATTTTTTTTTTTTTTTTTTTTTTTTATTTTTTTTATTTATTTATTATTTATTTTTATAAATCACAATTTTTAACATATATTAAAAATAAAAATAAAAAGTTATTTTGCAGAGACCCACCAAGCCACCTTGTGTGTCTTGTCGGTGGAGTTCTTTTTGCATAAATTTTTTTATTGTTTTTTAATCATTTTAACCTAATATATACACACAAAAAAGGAGAAAAATTAACAATATAATCTTTTTTACAATGTTCATAAAATTAACTCTTGATCATTTACCCATTCCTTTATTTTGCCTTTGTTCCATCGTTTATTTTGACCTCTAACATCCGTCGGCAACAAATTAAAAATGTTCGGAACGATATATTGCAGTGTTCGACTTCCATATTTATTGTTGATTCTTGGGACTATCAGACCTTCGTTTTGTGTAAATCGTGTATCATGGTTGTGTACTAGAAGATTTCGATATTTTTCTCTAGTTTGTTGCTCAACGATGATACTCATCCACAATATTTCTAATAATGAGCGGCTTAGGCTCACAGAAATAGTATGAAATTTATGTTTTTTTGAAAATAATAAAAACACAAATATTTCTCTTTTTTTAAATAAAAATCATCATCCTGTTATTATTATTACACAAGTTTTCATAAGCGCCCTTGAGGTAGTATTTTACGAAAATGGCACTATACAAATTATCCAAGTTATTATTATTATCAGTTATATTGACGCGTAAAAATGACTTGCTGACTCACCTAAATAGCACAGACCCAATCCAAGCGGTAGGAATCTGGAGTAGGTTGACGATTGCAAGTCTTTTCCTCCATTGTCGATCAGTCTTTGGAGAATAGCTGATGTGACCTGTAGTCAAAATTATCATTATTTGAAATGTCACTAACTTTGCGGTAGGAACCGTAATAATCCATAATTAGGAATAAAAAAGGTTTCGGAGTAATGTAATGTAACATAATTTGTTAATGGATCATGGGTATAATTATTAGGAATATCGGATGTTACATACTCTACATAGAAAGGGATTCTTTGAATCATATGTGCCGCTGCTATGGAGACTGAAAGTTTCATAATGGGAAATAAGGATTTTTATAAGGTAAGGGATTGGTACGAATAAGCAGTGTATAACTTACAATAACAAGTAAGAGTATAGCAACATCTCCGAGACCCCTTGCCATTACTGCTATTCCCTTTTTGCTATCTACTAATCCTCCTCCATTTTATTTCCCATTTAGCGGTAATGTCCTACTTCCTGAGCTGCTCCAGTCACGTCATCTGTATTCCATCAAATATATTCCACATCTATAGCCTGGAATCTGGAGCTCAGGGCTGATCACATTGCATTCATGCAATCAGCGATCCAGTTGTAGACATGTTACGATTGGACATTAATAACCTAGTCGATAATAGTCCTAGCATGTCAGACCTCGAATCTTATTGCATGTTCATTCTGCAACCCCTAGTGCATGTTGGTCCTCGGGTCGAGCAAAATTGCACGTGATAAACATTTTGTATAGTTGTTAATGTGTGAATAGTGCTATGGTGGTGACGGGTAGTATTGTTTGCATGCTATTGTAGTGATTGTCCTGAAGAAGAGATGGATACGTCTCAAAAACGGTTGACTTAAAATCTTGGTGAGTGGTTATAATATTACTAATATTACTAAAAATTTTGTAAAAAAATATAAAAGTAAAAATAACGTAAAACCACAAAGTAAATGAACAAAATTTTTAGTGTATCCAAATACTTGTGTAACATTTACCAAATTGAATTGGCGTATGTTACACGTGTGAAAAATGATCACTTAAACCAGCCTATGATGGTCGTAAGCCCCGTAAATGCCCAAATTTCCATATTCTTCTTGAGATGTTAAGGAATAACATGACAAAGTAAATGCTTTATATATTAATAATATTGCAAATAAGATAATAATCTATTGTGTGTAGAGAAAAGATGGTGTTACCTCTGCGTCCGAGGAGCCTACGGCGATAAGTCCGCAGGAGATGGCCGCCAGAGCCACAATCTCCGCAGTGCTTTTGGGGTCGCTCAACACGGGCAGCAGAAGAGCGATCACATCATCTCTCTTGGTGCCGGCATATGCCAAACCCAGACCTTGACAGGAAGAATAATGATTCCGTGAGAATAGAAATACATAACAAATAAGACAAAACTCCATACCCCATTTTTGACCCGTAATTGTGCACAGACCACCGCATTAATACATTACCTACTTGGTTTTTGAGTATCTACTGTTTTATAATATTTAATAAAACAAGGATATTTCTTTTAACAATATTTTTATCGTATTGGTTTTTATATAAAACAGATATAAAATAAGAGATTGGTTTTTATATATAGAGAAGGATTTTTTTATAAGGCTCATATTGAATTGTATTTTTACGTTGTCATCATCATCATATATTATACACAAAACATAACATTATGTACTCTTCTTCTTCTTCAAACCCTCATCCGCATCTGATGGTGCATAGGGCACTGCATCATATAAACGGAGTATTATCTTGATCGTTGACACATGAAGGAAAGGTGATCAGCCCTCTGATTCAGGTACCAGTCCAAGGTAATATTGAATTAATATTAGAGTGAAAAAATCACTTATATTCATTTGACTCCCCTGAGAATCGCACCCAGGACCTCCAGTACGGTAGCCGAGCGTGCTGACCATGACACTACGGAGGCACTCATTTAGTAGCCACCTGGATTTCTTTATATAATTTGTCGGAGGTGGTAATCTGATTCCCACTGCTTTGATACACATTTTGGTAAATAATACATATAATTTTTTTGTCTTCTGTTAACCCTTAGCATTCGAGACTTTTTACAACTTACATTTTTAACTTTTTTACAACAATAACACACCCAAATGCTAGCAAAGACATTGAGCAACTGGGGGGACAGAATTGTACCTCCGTTAGTACGTATCCCGGTCTTTTATTATATAAACAACAAAACAGTACATGGTGGCGACATATAGTCGCCAACCAATTTACCGGGGAATTTATCATGTCGACATATTGTCGCTATTCGAGTGCAAAAAGTTAAAATCAAATATTTGTAGTTTATATTAGCTCTTTTAATCTGATTTTATTTCTGATCTATTGTATTCTTGCCAGTGCCCCTTTATTAAAACCTAAAATAAAATGTATACCCACACACAGGCCATGCCTTTGTGGGATCTTCTTTTGTACTATATTATGTAAAAAAAATTGTACTTGTAATTATAATATGTTGTATAATGCAAAAGAAAGAAATGTAAAATTTAAAATAAAGAAAGAAATAAAATACCCAGAACACTCCCGATCCTCAGGGTGGGGCTGGAGTGCAGCACGTAGTCGGAGAGCAGCGCCAGTGCGGGGTCGCACTCGTTGCGCACGCCGCAGTTCACGATGCCCAGCGCCAGCAGCGCGCCCGACTTGATGTGTTCGTCCGCCGTGTACAGGTATTTGTCGATGGGAGTCAGTCCGCCGTCAACGTCCCACAAATGAACCATGCCCAGGGACGCCGCAGCCGACAGCATTCCTACACAAGGTTAACATTACTCGGTTTATCTCTCGAATGGTATATATGTATATCATATAAGCGTACGTGTTTCTGGTCGGGAAGGGTTCTACTGCTAGCATTAAATGTAAGATGTGTCTTCTTTTTTAAACCCCTATCCGCACCCCAATGGTGCATAGGGCACTGTATCATATAAACGCAATGTTAACACATGAGGTTAACAGCCTTCCGCTTTAGGTAAAAGTCCAGGGTAATATTGAATAAGATGCATTCTATTGAATGTAAGATGTATTCTACGTTAATTTTTTTTTTAAATAATACCACTTATTGAGTCTAATTTCATTACAAATGACTAGTTTCGAAAACTACAGTTGTTTTCATTGACAGGTGAATAGTAAAACTAACGAGCAAAAAAATATTCAGGTATAAATAGGTTGGTAGGGTAATAAATAGAAGGAGGGGGGGTTGAGGAACGAGACTTTTTGTAAAAGGAAACAGATAATTGAGTTATTTTTATATTGCTCATTAGTTTTACTATTCACGTGTCGATGAAAACAATCGTAGTTTTTTAAAGTAGTAGTGTAATGAAAAACAACTCAATAAGTGGTATTTTACAAATATTTAATTACTTTTTTCTTTAAATAATAAACATGTCATTTCACAAAGTTAATGACGAATCAATAAATAATATTCTACGTTGAGTCATAACTAACCATGGTCTTTGTTTTTGTACATCCACTTGTTACCGTCTTCCGTGGTGACGAGTTTGTCCTTACTGAATCCCGCATTGACAAATGCGTTCACAAAGGTGGCGGACAAGTTCTGTCTGGCCGAGTCCACTGGGTGATCGGACAGGAGGGACGGTCGCAGGGCGGAACCCGCACTCTCCAACCATGATTTGTAAACTTCTTCCGGTGTCTTTGGCTCCATTATATCCAGCTGGAAACACATTCATTTCTTAAAATCATCCAAAACTAAGTAAAAATTATGTTAACAATATATAGAATATGTCAAAATGTTCAAGCTCGAGTACTGGGTTTAACCTCAGAGAGATTGTCATATAGATATATATCATGAGAGCAGAATACAAAAGTCTGAATATTTATAAGACATTTTAACACACTATCTGCGGGCGGATTCGCGCTCATAATAGAGATAAACATCTCTGAAAAGAAGTGATGACATTTAACCATACTGTATACATCGATATGAGATGAAAAGATGCCGCAAAAGTCATGCGTAAAAATAACTTGCACGCAATTTACGATGAGTTGAGTAAAAAGGTTAAATTACCCTTCCCGCCGAACACTACCAGTCGAGTGAAACGGTAAAATTACCCTTCGCGTAGATAGTGTGTTAAAAGTTATATTTAAAGTTGAAAGCATAATGTAGATGTTAATGACATGCTTTTGTGGAATTAAATAGTCAGTGCTTGTGTGTAAAACCGGATCAAGTTTACAGGTATGTTGGTACCACTCCATAGATATTTTTGAGCTATTCCACATATTGGAGATTGAATACCCCCAAATACCAAATATGAAAACTAGTCTATATAAACACATTTTTTTCGGGTAGTTTCTTCATCAACCCCAACCCTAATTAGTATACTAATTACGGTCATATACTAATCACAAGTAACCGCAAGCTAAATTCCGATCTGTACAGTTTTTTGGCATCTTTTGCGCTACCAAGAGTAAGGAAATAGAATGCAAAGAGCATTCTAATGGTAAAGAACCAACAATATGTAAAAGACACTTTTAAGCGTTTCTCGCAATGTGGTAAGATTCTTACCTCTCTCGCCAGACTGAGAAAATGTTCGTTGACATGTGCATTAGTCATAATAGCTCTCAAGTCTTCATCTTCCACGTCCAGGGCAATCTGTTGTCTTCCTAACATGTAACAGAGTTGTTTCCGAATCAACCTGTTCAATAAAAAATAAACAATATTATAAATACAGGCAAGATTTAGGTCTAGTCCAGGTGAGTAGCGATAGTGTCTATAATTACATGGACAATTCATGAGGCAAGGAAAACAATGGATGGCACTCCGCTCACAACACCATTAGTACTACATACATGACAATATGTTGACCTAATGGGTGATTGTATAACTGGCCGCTTTCTCTGTGTAATTTGTAATATTGGTGACATTTGACTGGCAATAAGGACGGGTGAACAGATGGAAAGAAGTAGTAGGTCTCAAAAGGAAGATACTGTTTAGTATTAAACAGCGCTTATCTAACTGACGCATCCACTTTCAATGCAAAACTATAGATAATCTGTACGCAGATGGCGATCGACCATTAGTGATTTGCCAGGATCACAGATACAATTACACTAGTCATATGAATATATTAAACGTTAAAATTAAACACTGATTTTTTTGAGTCTACTGAGTTGTATTTTATTGTTGAAAAACACATAATAAATAAATTTTGTGACAATCGTTTCGCCTGGTTACGGTATTTTCAAACAATTGTTAATTAACATTTAATATATAAATTTAAATGGAGTTCTACAAATTAAACCCCAAATCTATAAATATATAGTCATAATGAGTTTGGCCATGCAAAGACATCCTAAAATTTTACAGTCAAGATAATAATTGCTTTCTTCTTAGTCCATACTTATCCATTATTGGACATGGATCTCCCTTAAAGTCTCCCATCTCCTCCCGTCCTGTGCTTTCTACTTTTATCATATTCTATTTCCATTACCTGTTACATAATTGTTTTTTTTTTAATAAAACATTTCCTTTTATCAATAGTTATAAAAGTAAAAAAAAATTGACAAACTTACGGATCTTGGCATTCCTTAAAGATTTCTTCACACTTGGCTCTATCGTTCAGTTGGAGAGCGATGATCATAGCGCGAGCGTATTCTTTGAATCTCAGATAGTGCTTCAAGACTCCTTGCAGTATGCAGGTCGCTTCAGGCTCCTCAACATAACTAGCACACCTGAAGTCACACCAACATTGCGCTAAGCATTACAAACTGCACAATCATCTACTTATAGTAAAAAAAACTTTAAAATTATAAGAGTTATGTTGTAACCTAGAGGCGCTATAGAGATATTTAAGTGATATCCCTAACACTTTTTAGGTTAAATGTAAGGCCTGTTGATATCCATCACCAGTGCGGCCTCTCTAAATGAGTTTTCTGGTCTCTCCATAATAAAAGGAAATGCAGAAAATATCCTAATTCAAATTAAGGTCCTCATTAAATCATCTTTCCTGATCCTAGCAGAATCAGAAGTTCAAGCTCTAATTATTTATATTTGAAATTTCAACAGATAGATGTCAGCACTGTAATTTAAGTAATATGGTTGTTCAATCATGGGTAGAATGGTGAATGTTACTATGCATAAAGTGATCACTCAAACCAGCCAGTGTATATTTCCAAAATTTCATATTCCCATTTCAATAAATCCTCTGTTCAACATTTTTAATGATATCTTAATATCTCTGTTAAGATATCATTAAAAATGTTGATAAACACCCAATATTTGTGTACAAAGCTTTGAACACATTTTAAAATAATATTAAAAATGAAGTTTATTTCAAGAACAACACAGGCCTACTGCAAGTCAGTTTTGGGAGTATGCGGGAGTAGAAATGGAGCTTTTGTGTTGGAACGCATCTCACCCGACAAGGTAGAGGCAGACCCGGGGGTAGTTGGTCTGCTCCATGTGCTGCGTGAGTAGGTCCAGGCGGTCGATCTCCATGAGCAGGTCGCAGGCCTGGATCTCGGCCGAGTGGCGCATGTCGAAGCGGATGACGTCCTCCACGAGCGGCAGCAGACGCTCCTTGGTGTCCCCCTCCGCCACGGCCCACTCCTCGGCCACCTCGCCCTCCAGCTGCCGCACGTACTCGTGGCCCCAGTCACCCACGTCGTTCATCGTGCCTGCAATGTGCCGGGTTGTGGTCCCGTGGTTAGTGTCGCGGACTCTTAAGTCAGAGTTTCTCGGTTCGAATCCACTCTACCACAATTTGATACCTATTTCTAATAATGAGCCACTAAGGCTTACAGAAATAGTATGAAATTTAAATATTTGTATAAATAATAAAAACATAAATATTTCTCTTGAAAAAAAATACATAAAAATATTCCAACTCAACTCAAAATTATATATCTATGCTTCAAAAATACATTTATATGTATTTTCTCAATGTTATACAATGACTTTCATCGCTTCTCAGGAGTGTTCTAATCATCCAATGTTTTCCATTAGCAGTTACAATTTTTTTTGTATGGTTAAATGTCGAAACAAAATCAAATTTTTATGTGTAAAAAAAAACCACTGGATTTCTTTTAGTTGACACATTTTGAATGCGTGCAAAATTTATGCATACTCAAACGTATAATGTCAAATATACTTATTGCCTTATCACATCTGGGCTAATAATTGAAAAGCGGAATAAGAGAATCTATTAACAAAATAAAAATGAAGGTCTAAGGTTTTAATTGAGTACAACAATTCAACTTATTTTTAAAAATTACCTAATAGGCAATACTTCAGGCATTCCCTTTTGGCAGCTGCTTCGGGAGTTCCACTAACTCCCATCGCCAGTACTGACACAACATCAGCGCAGAACTTCTTGGTATCTGTGTCGTTAATTTTCTCATACGCCTCCTTGATGGCGGGATAATGCTCTCTTAAAAACTTCAAGGGCTTCGGAACTGAAGTCATGGATGTGGTGGAAGTCCTGATCAAACTACTCAGCATTTGAAGCGAAGGTTTGTATAGAGATTCATCTGGGCCCTGCAGGTGAAAGAATGAGGTTGCATAAATTGAACACCTTTATACATATTACTCACAAACTAAACGAATGATATCTTACCGTTAACTTCTCAACCAACATGGTAAGCTCTTCTTGTAGCTTTTTGTCCTCCTCCGACTTAAAAACAAAAGACAAAACGACTATTAGGTTAACGAAACAACGTATATTATTTATAGTTTATTTCAATATAAGACATACCAAATCATCACTGGGAGTCGGTTCAACCTTTTTTACTTCTTCTGGTTTTTTTGCGTCCTTCATTTTTTTATTATATTTCCCCTGGCCGTTAGAAATTATTAAATGACAATCACGTCAAGATACAGGATGAGCTTCGAAAATTTATACAAGTCACTACAACATCTTTTCTATGCACCAGAAATCAAAAGCATAGATCAAAATATTAATATTTAGCATTGGTACCAATAAAATAAAAATCGAACCACCATTTTATACTTCAAACTTTTGGTGCGTATACCAAAAACTACACCCGAGATTCGCAGCCATTCGCAACAAAACTTGATTGCTTTTAATTCTTATTTCCAGATGGAGCTCATAGTATTGAATTTTAAGGCTCTTCTGTCAAATGGTCAAAAAACTGCTTGATCCAGGCAACGGAAAAAGGTTCACTCAGATAGCGGGAATTCGCTTCATTGCAGAAGTAACGGATTAGCTTCCATTGTTCATATTTTTACCGTTAGTCAGGAGGCAGCAACGTATTCAAAGTTTGGTTAAAATTCTTCAGAAAAATAACCCTGTTGATGTTACCTAACTGACAGGTAGAGTTTGTAAGTTAAAAATTAAATGTGTCCACATATAATATGTTCCAAGTTCAAATTTCGATGGTAGTTTTTATCAGCCGCAAAAAATCAAAGCATCACATTCTTAGAAAAAAACTTAAGAATATTTTCATTAAACCCTTTGGCTACCAGAACTTTTAGGTCATTTTACTAAAAGTACAGTGATTTTAACATTAATAATTAAAAAGGAAAATGTGCTCGATAGTTTACAAACACTGTAACATTTCCGACTTTTTTTTAGATTTATCATTCGTTAAGACAAAAATTTCACAGCTGGAGTTTTGATACGGAGTTACTAAATGTTATCATCTTTTACTAAATCGACTAACAAGGAAAAGCTGCTCACTCAATGTCTACCTCCTTTTTACGCCGTGTGTATAGTATTGCAAATCAAACGAAGTGCTGGCTTAATTAGAAACTTTTTTTTTAGTTTTTCAATATATGTATTTTATTTTTATCAATTTATTGCATAATGTTGATTACGACGCTAACACGTTAAAAATGTATGTATTTGAAGAATATCACAGCTATCCACAACTTTCTTTCCATGGAAAAAAAAATTGGTTTATCGTAGCGCGTTTCTCTTTAAGTATTTCTGTAACTTCAATAGTTGAACTATTAAAACTAATTGAAATATATGAATATTTGAAAGTAAATATCGAAATGTTACTCATTTAAAAAAAAACATAATATGAATCGAATTTTTTGTACAACCCTGAAGAAATTCCTAAAATACTGTCAAAAGTGTACATGATATTTACTTAATCATGACATCAGATCGAACAGATCCGGTATTTCGCTCTACAGTACCTAAAATCGATAAATCAGATTTTAGTAGCCAAAGGGTTAAAATCCGACAAAATTATTGACCTTTAGTACGTTCATTAGTCTAGTCTGTGGTATGCAAGTAGTCTGTGATCTGTGGCTAGTATATAATCTTTGGTCTGTGATCTATAATTGTGTATTGTCAGTTTGACATAATCTTTGATTTGACATGTCTCGATATCAACCTAGGCATATTCTATTTTCGATATCACAACCAACAAAAAGATATCTAATATTTTAAAATTTTATCTTATCTTTGGCCATATCCAATAAGTCTGTAACCATATCTTTTGCAAATGTAGTATAGTCGTTTTATATTGTGATTTTCGACCTCAATGGTTGTTTTATGCATTTATAATGTTAAGTTTTATTGTATTTTTATACATTTTGTCGATAACGTCAGCGGTTGATCCATGGGATAAAAAAAATAAAATTAGTTCTTCGAGTTCTACTATTGGAGGAAATGAAGAACATTGTTTCTGCCCAGACATACCACACATACAGTCAACAGCAACCAATGAATGTGTTGATATTGGAGAAGCTTTTTATAAGAGGCTTTTGAACAGAATTATCACGAGAGGCAGATTCAATGTAAGTATTACAGTATGGTTATAATGAATAAATTACATATATGCCGAAAGTGCTGCGTAAACATTTAGTGTGTTACAAATTAATATGTGATAAAACGTTGTACGTGGATGTTCATGTGGTTGGTTTAATCCTTAAAACCTCTAACTGCCTCTGGGATTTTTGGTTAGGAGAGTTAAAACATTTATATTTATTGATTCGACATTAACTTTGTGGAATGACATGATGTTCATTTAAAAAAATTGAAAACCTGAACTCTTACTAAAAGTTTTACTTTTCACGTGCAGATGAAAACATCCGTAGTTTTCGAAACTAGCTGTGTGTAATAAAATAAAACTCATTAAGTGGTATTATACAAGTGTTTAATTTTTTCAAAAATAAAAACATTTAAATTTTACAATCAAGCATAATTTATCGATTTTAAAAATACTCTGTTGTGTATTCCAGTGAAACCATGTTGGTGTCATGCGCAAAATTATTTAGATGTATAATATTATATCATAATATGCTCAATTTTTTTTTGCAGCACGCACGCATACTCTGAGAAACGTCTGTGTATTGGTGATTCTATTCCCAATTTATTTATTTATACTATAATACTTTTATGTAACACGCAATAGTATTATGGAGGAATACATAAATTTCTGTGTCCGGATCTATTGTATTTTATACTGATATTCTCATTTTTAAATTCGAGTTGTAGTAAATACATATCACCGTGAGGGGAAAATTAATATGAACAAAATGATTTTCTTCTGTTTTTAGAATGAAGATGGGGAGGGATTGGTGAGAGGGACTATTCATTTTGCCTTTTCCGAAACAGACTTTGATTTGCTCTCTAAATATGTTGTTAAGAAGGAACCTTTCACTGCAGCAGAGTTCAGGAAAATTGACGGGCTCTTATCAGAGCACATGGTTAAGTTTTCCGTTACCAGAGACTTTGTAGAAAAATGGATAGATATCTTTTTTGGATGGTGGCAACATCACTATGTAAGTAAAACATTTTTTTGTTTTGTTATTAAATGGTAAGATTCCTCTATCTGTTCTGGGCCAAGAGAGGATAGTGAAGGAACTTATACAATTCAATATCTCTACCAATTAAGAATGAATTTGGAATCTTATCTCACTGTAGGGTATCATCACATTTTTCTCTATAAAATATGTGACAATTAATACTATTCTTATTGAATTTTCTATTTTAAAAAGGGACTTATTGAATTATCTATTTGAATAAAGGACTAACCTATAGAAATTTAAATCCCTTTAAACTAATATTGTAATGACGTCAAGTGCAACGTCATTACAAGTCTCTCTGCAAGTCTCGCTTACTGTGATTTGTGTTCAATATTCTCTGTACTTTACTTCTAGCTTGTACTTTAATTTTCCTATTTTTAGTGTGTAGTACACAAAACAGGAATTGATTTTTTACACGCTTGTTTTAACGCATTGGCATTGGTACCAACTTTCCACAAATATACATACTCCTAATTATCCATCACTGAAATACTATTTTTCAATAACTGAATATTGAAAATGACTATGATAGAAATGAAGAGTATCTAAAAAAAATCTGTTCATAAAATAGTATGTTAAATCTGATATTCCTGAATAATATTACACTATTGACAGCAATCAAAAGTATTGCGATGCTAGTTTCATAGTCGAGTGACTAAACAACTACCTATCAAATTGGTTTATTAACTTGATACAGTAGAATCTCTATACTCCAACATGTCTAGTAATCCAACACTCAGTGAGTCAAAACATAAAATGGTTTTAAAATTAGTGTAACAAGTTGTTTAAGTGTCTTTTCACGATAATATTGATTAAATACTACCCTGGACTGGCACCTGAAGACTGGATCACCTTGCCTTCATGTAATTAACAATCAAGATAACAATGCAGTGCCCACCACTTGTAGATAAGGGTTTAAAGAAGAGCAAACAATAGAACTGTCTTTAAAAACAAATACAATTTTTTTTATGTTTTAATCTATTATTTTTCTTTTTTAGGTTGAATTTGTTTTAAGTGTTGTATTTTTCACATGCTTATTTTGGGTATATATAAACAGGTCCTGGATTTCATTTAGAAAAGGAATCTTCCTGATATTGTTTTTAATCATATTGGCTTGGGAAATCAGACTATGCGTTGAGGTAAATAAAAATAGTAAAAATATGTATTAAAAAAAATATATAATGAAGCAGGTATTCAAGTAAAACTTTATTATTCAGGTAGCTGACAATAAGGATTATGAAGAATTTATTAAAGAGTCATCTACTACATGTCCGTGGTATTATTTTGGTTTTTACAAATGCCAACCTACTTTTGCTAAAAGAGTCTCACATTTCTGGCATATGTTACACCCGCTGAAAATACTAGGAAATTTATTCAACAAATTAGTCAGTAACCATGTTACCATGTTGTTTACAACATTCCACGAATTTACTCTCACTATTAAAGGTATGACATTTTTTATTTCTACAAGGTGTCTCGAATATTTTTTTTTAATAAAAAGAACTTAACACATTAAACGTACTTTGTTTGAAATAATTTAATACATTAGAACGTCCATTATCTGGACTAATTGGTGTTCAACATGGTTGATATGACAAAAATCCCTGCATCCCAGAAAATAAAAATAATATATTTATTTTATTGCAATATAACTTTACACAAATTATTTGTATAAAATATAATGTGCCTTATATTAAATTATAAATTTTCATTAAAAACCAGTTGTTGTTTTCGAAGCTGCTGTTTTTGTTTGTTTTTTATACAATCCAGATAATTGAAAAACCAGAGTATCAAGGTCCATATAATAGAGGTTCTACTGTTTATAATTATAACTTAACCATATTGGCTTGAATTTTAAATGAATATTATTATTTTTCAAAAAGCAAAGATCGCATTATATTTGGGACTTAAATTCTATGCATACATATGAAATGTTCCCATAATTGCAACTCTAGTTTTTTTTCAAAGCAAAACCTTGCAAGCTCTATCAGAGGCTTGTCTGCAGGTAGATTAGTAAAGATAGGGAAGGTAAATATGAAAAATACGTCACAAATACCCATACCAATCGAAAATAAATCTTTCTTGAATTTATTTTGCACTTGGCGGGAATCAAACCCGCGACGCCAGTTTCGCAGTCGAGCGTCTACCCAACTACGCCACGTCGCCTTTCAGTTAGATATAGTTATGACATGTATTATAATTTTTAGACCATGGCGGCGAGAATGGTTGAAATTATAAAATATTTACAAAAATTGAAAAAATATCACTAGCTTGGAGTAAACATATGTTTAAGGCATAAATAGATTGATCTACCTGCTCAACGGAGTGACTTCATGAGGTTTTGATTTTTCTTATTACTCTTTAGCTAATAGCCAGGCGCTGTAGTGTAGTTGGGTAGATGCTCTACTGCGAAACTGTCATCGCGGGTTCGATTCCCACCAATTGCAAAATGAATTCAAGAAATATTTATTTTCAGTTGGTTTGGGCATTTGTGATGTATCTTTTACATTTACCTTCTGTTTCCTTACTTTCCTAATTGCAGACAAGCCTCTAAAATAGAAGGTTTACGGGTCATTATTTTATCACTTTTACTATATATTTGTATTCAATGTGGTTTCACAATTTTATTTTTGTATGTATTCTTTTTCAGAAAATATGCCATGGGGAACGGGTGATATTACTTATATATTTTTAAATATCGTAGTAATATCACTGCTTCTTTTTCTAAGTATTGCTTTTGTGATGAATTACATATTCAATATACCTATTTCAATTGGCAATTCATTTTTGAATTTTAATTTAAAGCAACGAAGGGTACAGCTGAATTTAGATAACAGTAGAAACAGGTCAGCTCTTGGGAGGCGTCCCGCTTATCGGACAGTAGGTGACCCGATACGACGAGTGCCACATCTAATGGGCCGCAATAGAGCCAACTAGAAACTGAAGAATTGTTATCACACAAATAATAATGATCACAAACATAATTTATTTTTAAGATTAAAAAAATTGCTTTGATATTTAGCCCATAGATAAGTGGTCGGGGAACTTTTTTAACCATCACCCCAAAATATTTGTGCGTAAGTCGATATTACCCCCTCCCCCTATTTTAAAAAAAGAAGACAATCAATTTCGATTTAAAATAAATATTATTTGAATTAATTTACACGGATAATAAAAATAAAAATAAAAAAACACTAAAATGTATGTAAATGACAAACGAAAAAAAAAAATTCAAATTGGGTTTAACAAAAATTCAGGTTTTCAGGTTTCCTTTTCAGATTTTGGAGAAATGATGTTTCTTCATGTTTGATAGGTACACTTACGTCAAAATTGGGACTTTTTGATACACAACAAAGCACGCACACACCAACGCGCGTCTCTTACTTCTCACGCACATACCTGAATGTTTAAGTTTGTAAAAATACTAACACGTTTATGAAATAGCAAACTAGAAAAATTTCCTTATTACCCCAATTTTTTTGGGGTAATTTACCCCGGTTCCCCGGCTGCTGCCATAGATGATACACCATCTATCACATATGGTTTTACAATACCTGTCGTTTTTTGAGGCCATTTGCAGACTGGCCCTTCAAATGTGTTTACGCAGATTGCATTTTACAAAAGTAAGACATTCTATTTATTTTATGTATGTAACAATCACACATACATAAAAATTAGATGAATTAAAAATGCCGCATTAAAAAGACTAAAATATAAAGGTTAGTTTGTAACCAATTACATAGCATTGTTTTTTATTTACTTTATAAAACAATTATGAAAATGTATACAATAACAGACAATTATAATTGCAACAAAGTATGTGCTTTTATATTTTGGGTCAAGATCATAGCAAATAGATAGCTACGTGGGGGGTTTTTAAATGTAACTGTCTATGGCCAACGAGACAAAAAATTTACTTTGAAATAAAAGGCTAAATAAATTATTTGTAAAGGGTTGTATGTGGGTATGGTAATCTGTGTGTTGTTTTTATTGTTTGTCTCTCTCTTTAAAATCAGCATTAGCTTTCTTTATGTCTTTTTCTTAATCTTTCAATTATGAAAGATCAAATAAATAATTATTTACAACATTTTGAGTGCGTCCAAATACTTGTTCACAAATCTGGATTATCTCCAATTAGGAGTTATTTTTTTGGCATTTCAACATCGATGAAGAAGAATATGAAAGTTTGGGCATTTACAGGACTTCATACGCAAACGGAAAATCTCTGCTTAAAGAAAGTTTTCCTCATCCCACCGTGGATGGCAATTGTGAACTCGCGCATACTGTGTTACGAGTTTGATCAAGAAATTGAATAAAGTTTCAAGAATTTGAATAGTGTGGTTGTCAATCATGGGTAAAATTGGTGAATGTTTCATGTGCGTAGAGTGATCGCTTAAACCAGCCTATGACAGTCGTTTGCCCTGTAAATGCCCAGACTTTCATATTTTTCTTCATCTATGTTGAGATGTCAAAAAAAGAATGTAAATAATTATTAATTAAAATTAAAAAATTTTTAGTGATATTTTCATAGCTTTTTATGACACATTTCGTGCTATGTTTGTATTTGTATTATGTTAATGTATTTCTTACCATTTATGTGTTTGTGTGCATATTTTTCCAGAAAACTTGCCATGGGGAGTAGGTTTCATTACATATACACTTTTGAACATCGTGACTATGGTGCTTCTTCTTTTCGTCGTTGTCGCTTTTGTGATGAATTGCATATTTAATATACCACTCTCAATAGGCAATTCACTATTGAGTTTTAATTTGAGACAGCGCGATCGGGCATCAATAAGTTCAGATAATCACACATCTCACATGCTCGGCGGAAAACGTCCAGTTACGTCTCAAATGATCGGAGAGGACAATCATGCGAGCATGTCTCCTCAGAACAGAGACACTTTAAGCGGGAGAAATTTGAGTACCTTGATATCTGCTCTGCAAGGCGGGAGGAATAAACCGAAATCAATCACATACAAAACTAAGGACTCTAAAAAGAATGGCAACAAAAAATCTAAATTGACACAAGTTCCATTTGAAAAAGCACAAAAGAGAATTAAAGATGACTAATGAATCAATTTAGTTTTTAAGCGTAATTTTACTTGTAAGATTTACTATTTTTTACCAGTTTTATATTTTTTACAAAAAAATATTTATCTTTTTTGACAATGATTACTTTTTTATTTCGCATCTATTTATGCAAACCTGAAAATATTTTTTAAAAATATATATATTTTGATCCAACTTGTAATAAAAACTTTGTAATATATATTTTTTTAAATAAATAAAGAAAAACAAAAAAAAAACTATATTAATGTAAACTTTATTATAATCCGATCCAAATACCGATCCAATAGTCCTGTGGATCATCAGACTTCAATTCTAAACCATAATGTCATCAACGTCTAAATCTCTTTTTTTTAAATATTAACACGTTAATATTCTGATTGCTTTTCTTTGGGTTATTATGCCATCTCTTGTCAAAACTTGTGGACGTTTCAGGTACCAATGCAGGGCTATTAATTGCATTGCTATCAGATGTTAGCAAATAATAGTTTAAATACACAACGGCATAATATAGCCCAGAAAAGTAAAGCAATAATTTAGGAAATTTTAAAACAATTCAAAATTCAAACCTTTATCCGCACCCCAATGCTGCATAGGGCACTGCATTATATAAACACAGTGTTATCTTGATTGTTAATACACAAAGGAAGGGTGATCAGCCTCCGCTTCAGGTACCAGTCCAGGGTAATATTGAATAAATATTAGAGTGAAAAAATCACTTATATTTATTTGAGCCCCCCTTTGAATCGAACCCGGGACCTTCAGAACGGTAGCCAAGCGTGCTGACCATTACACTACGGAGGCGGACTAATAATAAGCTTTACTTTATAACAAAAAGAATGGGAATTCGGAGAATGATAACCAATATTACTTCAGACATGTTTATTTACAGAAAAAAATATATACCGTGGTCACAAAGTGAAGGTAATCATAGACGTGGATAAAAGTAGCATACATTTTGTTTTGTGAGGTTCACAGAAGCGCATAATACCTTTGCACAACGTTTTACATTAATATATTATACAAATCCTTTATAGCGATGCAAACAGTGCCGCTAATTATAAAGTATAAACAAGTTTGTAGATCAGATGGCAGCCACACGAATGCGTCTGCAGCTGCGACGTTTGTATATTCTAGGAATATGTGAAAAGCTTCAAATATTTGACAAATTGCCACTCATCGTTATTCGTCTCCGATACTACAATTTCAGATTATGTATATAAATAAGTTACAATCGATATATAATTATTGAACAATAAAAGCTTTCCATTAAGGGGGCTACAATGACTTGAACAATAAAAAAAGTGTTACAATCGGCAAGTGCAAAGAAAAACACATTTTTATCTTAAAGTATTAACAGTATGACTAAACCTACCCTATTATGTACTTGAGTATGTAATAAGCCATTTTGTTTAAATACTTCAGCAGATTATTACCAATATCTGATTAATATTAAGTCTTCCATTATAAAAAGTCTATTAAAGCGGGTTTAAATTACAAAAAAGATGCACTGAAAGTTACTAAATTACAAAATCAATAGGTCAAAAGTCCATTGATTTAATTATATAAAACAATTTGAATTAAGAGATGAAAAAATTGCAAAATGTTGGTACACCTGTAATGTGTGAGTTACAGATTAACAGGTAGAATGGTGTGTGAGTTTTCGTGAGGGCAGCGTTACGTCAGGTTTAATTAGCCTTTGTCTGATTTAGTTGAATTTTCTTTGGTTGCAAAGAATTTTCTTATAGACCTGAGTTAACTCCTTAAAGAACATCTTAATTGATAATATTGCTGTGGTTTGTCTTTTTTCTTTGTACTAGTTATGTTGGATAAAGAGATAACATCTAATTTCCAAACCCCCTGGGATAGGAATAACCATCACCCGCCTTGCATAACTCACCTCTCTACTCTACCAATCTCTTTTTCACACTTCACAGATGTACCAACCTAACAAAAAGATTATAAACTTTATCAATTTGTTTAAAATAGTAATCAAGAAGGTTGGAGATTGTACAAAACATGGGATTGATAAGCGGTGTTTCTATCTGAACTACAAAATTTACTGCATTTAAAATACAATCACAATGTTAAAATCTTACGAAATACTAATGTATGGATTCTGTCTCCAATATATTTTAAAAACAAAACTACGATAGAAAGAGATAAAAAGGAAATTATTGCACTTTAAAAGCGCAAAGTTTCGGTTACATACATATATAAGTTAGTCATTTCCACCTGTTCTGTTGAGACTAAAACTCATATTTTCAATAAATAACTTGTTTTACTTTAAAATATTTAAGTAAAAACGTATTACAAAATGAGCATTTGAATATAATGCGCGGGATGACAGTTTTTTGTTGGCCGTATTGTCCCTTTTGACGAAGTCGCAAGAAGGAGAAACTTGTTCCCCACTGATAATTTAACCAGATATAATGTCGGGTATTCATGAAATGAAGTTAGCGTAGAAACCAACTGCCACAATGAATCCATTAAACCAAATCTCATCCAAATACAATAAAAAAATAAACTAAAAAAAATTAACCAAGAAAGTTTATTCTAATTGACTTAAAATAATATATTTATAATTTCCTATAACTTATAACACAGCTGGGACACGGGGCGTCTTATTTATCTTGTTTATAATGAAGAGGCATGTGAAGAGAGAAATTCATCCTTCTCTCTTTGACGCACACAGTCCCCGAAATCACACCACAATTTGAACAAAATTCCGCCAGTAATGTTGGCAGGGCGGGTTGCATAAATAGTGATTAATTATTGATCAAATAACGTTGAAGAACACATGATAAACAATATTGAGGAGAAGGCGTGCCCTAATATGATGGAAACAACATCAAGTGTTTTTACATTTATTCCCGATGGCAGGTAAAGTGAGATAAATTAATTTAGCGACACTCCCACACTTTTATATTCTGATCTACGCTTCCAGAGATCACATACGGCAACACTTTGTGGAAATCTGAAAACAAAACAATCAATTGTAGTCCTTTGACACTTGTTAAACTAATAATTATTTTTCAAGGATAAGATGACGGAAAGAGTTGAGCTTTGAATTAACTTTTGCAAAATTAATGGAAGGTATGCATCGATTGACTTGACATTCTGTTCATTCAGTCAAGTCATTAACAACTTTACAGTTATGACTGTTATATCAGTCAAATTCATCTCTCTTTTGGGAAATGAAAGCTAAAGCTGACGGCATTTTAAAGAAAAAACAGTTATAACTGATGGAAAATAATGAATAACATCCCTTTATTAAATGTCTACATCCAAAATGTTCCAATATCCGAGTTGTTTTGATGAAAAGTTATATATAATATGTGACAATTATGTAGAGCAAGTGTTATTTTTTTTTACATTTTTTTTTAAAGTTCTAGATTTCAATA
Organism: Brachycentrus maculatus; assembly: GCF_059751285.1. Taxonomy (NCBI): domain Eukaryota; kingdom Metazoa; phylum Arthropoda; class Insecta; order Trichoptera; family Brachycentridae; genus Brachycentrus; species Brachycentrus maculatus. Next base: position 1,122,160 of record NW_028280786.1, read on the forward strand.
TAACAATAAGTTTTTAATAGTAGCGTAATGATAAAAATTTACTAATGCTAATCTAATATTTTTCAATAAATTTTACAAATTTATCGTTTGTAAGTAAAGTTTACGGTAAATAAAATATTGATAAAAAAAAAAAAATAACCATAAATTTCAATGCTCTTTTAATATTTCAGTAATAATTAAGAAGCAAAAAACAAGTCTAAGACTTGTTCATGTTTTCGGAATGCCCAGAAAATGTACTACATCCCAGCAAAAGCGGCATATTTTTAACTTAATGTTTACCCGCTATAGGCCAGAAAGTGTTGTTTTTGCATTTTGAATAAAAGGTATTGTTCAATTATTTTTTCAAATATATTCAATATATTTCAAATGGAGAAAAAACATTCAGGTTTTACCTAAAAAGATTTGTTGCACAGTAAAAAGTTCAATAAGTGGCTTGACATTTATATTTAATACATTTTATTATATTTTTAAACTTTAAAAACGATCTCTTGATTTTTTTATTTATTTTTATTTGTGACGTTGTTGAAAGGAGTGAGTGATATGATAGGGGCTGCCTAATATCTCCCATTGAAGTCTTACACTAAAAACATTATTTTTGCACATCCCCAAATATTCGAAGCAGAATACCTCAAAAGCATTTGCTTTGATTCTGAATGAAAAGGAAAGGGATAGTTGGGATATACTGACCAATACTGGTGATGAAGTGCTGGTGTGCATAAAGAGTCTTGAGACAGCGCTTGTTCTTAATGTCCCAGACCCGGATGGTCTTGTCGTCGGAGGCGCTGAGCAAGTAGCGCCCACCCGGGTGGAAGCTTAGCCCGCGAACCCAGTTGTCGTGCCCCGCCAGCGTCATGAGGCACATGCCCGTGCCGACATCCCATACCTGCAATATGGCACATATCATTCAAACTTATCCATATCCTGTACATTTAAGGTGAATTATATAAAACACTGATAGATGTTTCATGTTTTGGTCAGTTTCAATCGCCATGGGTATAGTAACGGCACGCAATCCAGATGCGAAATTGGAAACTGTGCCTCGCATACATATGATATTACTGACTTCTCCAAATAATAAATAAACTGGAACACATTTATTTTAACCTCATCAGACCTAGTGTTTCCTGTAGGATACATACTAAGGCTCTTCTAAAATTATAATAAGTGCGACTTTGCTATTTGTTTTTTCTGGATATTCTTCAACATTTATGTTACAGGTATGTATTTACAAATAAAAATAAATTGAAACCCAGAAAAAATCTTATTGTCTATTGGAGTATTTTAGTAGAGATTTAGTTTTATCAAGTGATTTGGATTAACCATAAATTTAGTGTTTCTTATCGAGATGAAATGGTCCTTTACATCAAGGGTCTGGGGGGTTAAACATGAATATAGAAGTGGATGTATAAAGGTGTCGCATACCCTGATGGTCTTGTCACGCGAGCCGCTAGCCAGGAACGGGCCGAGGTGGGCCCCCTTCCGATTGTCGTGGCCCGCTGCCTCGTTGATAGGTCCCGCTGCACTTTCGGGAGCCCACGCCACACACTCCACCACGTGGTCATGGTCGCGCAACTCCACCTGGAACAAACACATTACTGGCTTTACTCAAAATGGTTCAGTGTTGAGTTACCACCAGATCGAGGTAATTACCTGGGGCTTGGGTAGAAAAGAAGTCCGTTAGAATTGTGCAAATATTACTCTGACTTCTAATCCAATCTCTCCAGCAACTCACCATTTATGTTACCTATGTGATGTCATCAGCAATATTGGTGATAAAGCTGATAGATTGGACAGGTCGGAGGCAAAAATGAGGTGAGAATTCTTAACTTTTTAGAATTCAGTTAGTGAAACAAAAGCTTTAGGTCGGCACCCCTTTTGTAAAAGCAAAAATTTTGCTTATTTATTGTAACTGCAGACAGTTGGTAGAATTCCATATTGAATTGTTGGGTAATATATCCAAAATTAGACAAGGTTTATTGGATTGAATTCTACATTTATTAAACACAGAGCGTTTGATAATGTCTTAATAAGACGAAACGCGTCACATATTTACATATACATAAATAAATGTAGAATTTCATCCAGTAAACCTTGTTTAATTTTCGATATATTACCCAACAAAAATTTTGCATTGGAAAAGAAGAATAAGTTTTTTTTAAATTATTGTATGTATTGTGTATTTCGTAATTTGGTAAATATAAGGAACACTTCACAGTAATAACGTTCCAATTTAACAATTATTTTCGGATTATGTATTTACTGTGTTATTTTACTATTAAGAAGACACTGATGAATCATATCTAGAGGGCACTGGTATGATTTTGGGCGCGACATATCTATTTCGTGTCTCTTCCCTACTAGCGACAATGGCGTATAGTGTTGGCAGGCAAACAAAAATAGTTAAATGACAAGAAATTCTATATCGTTTCATCTTTTTATACAAATTCTTCATGGCATTGTTCATTAGTTCTAATCTCGGGACATGGGATTTCCATCCTTAACTAGCGCATTTTGTTGATGCTGCTGTATTAGGAGTACCTCGAGACCCTCCCGAAGCGAGCTAGTACATAGTGGGGTTGGCAATCACCTTGCAGTCCTTGGAGTCCGTCTGCCATACTCGAACAGTCTGGTCGTTGGAGCAAGAGGCGAGGAGGGAGCCGTCTGCGGAGATGCGGACCATTCGAACCCACTCCCGGTGACCGCTGTACGTCTTTACGCAATACCTGAAATCATGGCACAATAAATATGATGTATGATAGATGTTCGAATGGAGCAAAATGGAAAGAATACAAGGCAAAAATAAACATAACCTATTTATTGTAACTGCAGACAGTTGGTAGAATTCAATATTGAATTATTGGGTAATATATCCAAAATAAAACACGGTTTTTTGGATTGAATTCTACATTTATTTATGTATATGTTAATATGTGATACGTCTTGTCTTCTTAGGACATTATCAAACACTGACTCTCTAGTCAGTGTTTGATAATGTCCTAAGAAGACGAAACGCGTCACGTTTTAACATATAAATAAATAAACGTAGAATTCAATCCAAAAAACTGTGTTTTACTTTGGATATATTACCCAACAATAAACATAACCCACAAAATTCAGAAAGATGTGTTGACATAGTTAGGACCTGTGGAACAAAAGAGTGTGGAAAAATAGTAAAATAAATCTATGAAGGAAGCGTAGTAGGGAGTAAAAGCTGATGAGAGCTCGGGATAATTGAGTACAATAAATATTTGAATATGGAGGACTCAGGGCCCATCAGATGCATGAATATGGAAGAATCGAAGAATGTTTGCAAGGAGTAATCTATTGTTCTATCCTATCTGCACACCCCTTGAGGTAAAGCAGCGTGATGGATATTCAGTTAGATAAAACAAATATTTTATGGATAGGTTTATACACGACTACAGGTTCAATAATGAAAAAGGTCATCAATACCGCCACAACACAACATGGTGATTTAAAAAAATGTAATTTGTTTTAATTTTGTATAAATTTTGATTAAATAAACACCTGTTTGTAAAACACACCCCCTTAAAGATGGTCAAATGATAAATACATATTTAAAGACATGATCGCTAAATCGTCCCATCATATTTTTTGTGAGAAACAAGCGGAGCGGCATTGCACTTCTTAGCCCTTAAACGGAGGGGGAGATCTATACAGGCCGCAGTGAATGGGACAAGATTCATCCATGGCACAATCACCAAACTAGAGCAAGAACATGAGTGGCATCACACAGGAGTGGAGTCACAACTCCCGAGTTGTACCATTCTATGGGAGTTCACTGACCCGGTAGTGACATCCCATGCCTTGATGGTCTTATCTCGGCTGCCGGAGTAGACGAGATCGCCGCTGGGAGCGAAAGCCACAGAGGAGACATTGTGGTCGTGACCGTGCATGGTCTTGATACACTCGTACGTCTGCTGGAAGTCCCACAGCTTAATAGACATGTCTGCACTGCACGAGACTGGAAATATAAAAATTCAAAATTAACCTGTGCCGTCGATGAAGCATAGAAGGGGGGAAAGAGGAAATGTATCGCAAACGAAGTCACATCCTTGGAGGACCACTACTGGACTCCGAGAAGGTGAAGCTCTTACCACCAAGACAGGTTGTGAGCTACATGACTCGTGTAGGTCTTGAGAGTGAGCTGTGATACAGAGGGAGGTCACAATAAACCTAATATGGTGGCAGTGACATAAGGGATGCAAGATCCTCTGACCTCACAACACAAAAAAAGAGGAAATGTATTCGTTGACCACAAATATTAGAAGAAAAAGAACATTTAAAAAGAGTAATGATCTTCACCCAGCTGGCGATTATTATGCCTTGTTGGTAAAAATATTTGGAATCCATACATATATCATAAATCTCATGACCCTTTATGTTTGAGTTATGTTTGATAATATAAAATTATCATTGGGCTTCAACTTTCGTTATTTAGGAATAAAAATATATAAATCCTCCTGACGGATATTTTTTTTTTTTTACATAAAACTACTAAAACAAGAATTCAGACAAACACTAAACAAATTTAAGAAAACTACATCAAATATTTATTTTAAAAATTGAAATAACTTCGCATTCATTAAATGATAGTATAAGTTCCTTTATAAGCTTAACCCTGTTAGATATAGTGTCATTTGGTTAAAGAGGCACAGCAAACACACAAAGCAAATAAATATATGGACTTATTGTAGTACATCGGAATAGTTTTAACAAAGTGATATTACTGAAACTAGTAAATAACAAATTTTCCTAGTTACCTAGTAATTTGCCGTGCTGATCAAATGCTATATCTTGAATGGGGTCCGTATGACCCTTGAGTGTCCTCTCATATTCGCCCGTTTCAAAGTCCCAAACTTTAATGGTTGCATCCTCGCTCGCTGACACCATCATGCTGAATACTGGGTGGAATATCACCTGCAAAGGGGATACAAATAGACTGTTTGTGTTACTACATTTGAAAAAGCTGGAGGGTTTTTGTTATGATATATGGATGAAAAAAAAATTGATTTTAAAAATGTAGTGTAAAAATTAGGGATGTCCTGACTCGTTGGCATTATTCAGCTAAGCCAAAAAATGCTAATTAGTGGTAGTCAGCCACAAGCTGATGATTAGTTTAACGATAATAAAAACATCTAGAAGTTACTTACATACAAAGGCAAAATTTTATTTATTAAAAATTATTACTTATGAAATGAGATCATACAGCGAAAAAGTTAGATTAAACTACTTTTTCATATATTTTCTTTTCGTATTCATATTTGAACAAATGGAAGATTAATATACTTCAATTTTATCCTTCTTCTGGTAGAAGACAATCTCTTTTCCCTTCAAAATATCACCCTATTCTGAGAAGATTCTATATATGAACAGTCGGGTGAATAAGCAGTTGGTTCAATTCAAGTAAATATATAATGGGACAGGTGAAATACCTGTTAATTTATCTTTCCGTTACCTTTGTGATGGGTGCTCTGTGCCCCATCAAGCAGAACTTCTCTGGGGGTCGGGGGATCCATTCAGCCGGGGTTCTCTTGGCCCGCGTGGGCGCCCCCTCGATATATTCCTTCTGCGCCTCCGACAGCTTTGACTCCAATTCCATAACCTGAGAACCAAACAATTATTGCATGAGCATTTGTGTAAATAACAGGGACAGGGATTTACCTCTCAATCTCACAACTTTGTCTTTTTTGGATTTTTTTGTTTTTTGATTTCAGTCACTTTAAATTTTACCCAAAATAAAAATAAATCGGTAAAGACAAAATCGTATAACGATAAAGTAAATGAAAAATTATATTCTCAGTGTTTCCACAAGTTTCCTAAATTTCAGTTTTGGTATGAAATGTTTAAATATATGAGTGAGTGCCTAATTTCAACAGAAAATAAAAACATTTGAATGGGAACTATATACATGAATGGAGTATCTGGTCTACAAAGTGGAAAAGGTAAATTTATGAGAATGTTACGTAAATATGATTTTTAATGGTTAGAATTTTTATTCAGTTTTTGTAATCCCTAAATAGAATAAACAATTAAATTTTTCTCTTTTTTACGTAAATGATATTTTTTGTATTCTTATATGTTTCTTATTGTCATGTTGAGAAATACAATATATACATACAAATCCATAATAACTTTTTTCTAACAGGGCTAATATATATTTATTACTACAAGAAATAGAAAAATCATTTTGCAACTCTATGTTTATTGTTTACTTCATTCGTATACTTGAGGGTTTAGATATTAAAATTACATCTACGTAGAAATCATTTAACAAGGTATAGGTTATTTAAAATTCAAGTAATATTTTACAAAAAAAAGTCTAAATTACCCTTCGTCTTAATTATTACATATTTGTCATAGTTATTAAATGAATGAACCTTCTTCTGGAGTCTTATGACAGATGTCCACTTCTTCTCCAAGAGTCCCCCAAACTTGCGATCCATCTCTCCGGGCATGTCAGCCTCCTTCTTGAATGCTTCCAGGGCATCATTGTAGCCATTGCTGCTAAGGTAATCCGCGATGGCCTTGTTACTGAAAACAAGGGAAAAACACACGTCAATTTTATTATGTAGTAAGAATTATCACTATCTTTTCAGCATTATTAAACAAAATTCGCTGATATTGAGGAAAGTACAGACACACCTGGCTCTACCCTTATCAGGAAATACATCATCCACAAATATTATTATTATATTCACGAGTGAATGGAATTAGATTTAAGTTTTGTACTGACATTTCTTGGTGGAACTGCATGTTATACAATAAAATAACAACTATGTAATTTTTTCCAAATGAATTTTATTTGACCAGTAACCGGGTTTCGTCGTTACCGACATCATCAGACTGGTGATGTCAGTTACATCGTAACCGACATCACCAGTCTGATGATGTTGGTTACGACGAAACCCGGTTGCTGTCAAATAAAATTCATGCCGAAAAAATTACATAGTTGTTATTTTATTATATGAATGGAAATAGCACTTCATTGATATTTGGCACATACAATAAACACAGCCTAATCATTTTTCGTCCGCCTCCGTGGTGTAATGGTCAGCGTGTTTAGCTACCGTGCTGGAGGTCCCGGGTTCGATTCCCAGGAGGGGTGAAAATAAATATTAGTGATTTTACACTATAATATTTATTTAATATTACCCTGGACTGGTTCCTGAAGCGCAAGAGTGATCACCTTGCCTTCATGTAAGTAATGATCAAGATAACACTGCGTCAATTCGATGCAGTGCCCTATGCACCAATGGGTGCGGATAAGGGTTATAAGTAAGTAAGTAATCATTTTTGGAAATTGCACAAAAATAAAATTGTTTTGCTACGTTCATTAACAAAATAATCAGTATATATTGACCCAGTCAGGAATGGCACGTGCGACATTGTGCTAACTATTATGCTACATAACTATGGAATTTTTTTTATACAGCATATTCTTTTTAGAACTAGCTTTATAAACTTTTTTAGAACTATATATATATATATATATATATATATATATATATATATATATATATATATATATATATATATATATATATATATATATATATATATATATATATATATATTTATATATATATAAAACGAAAAAACATTTTCCTGGAAATCACGAGAAAATAAGTTAAGAACGTACTCAACAAAAATGTTCAGTTTCCAATGTGATAATTATGGAATTGAATGTAAGGCAGGATCACTGTTCTGAATTTTAAATACATAACAATTAGGTAGGTATATTGTAAAATTATCTATGGCAGAGTATTAGTCACAAGGCCACGTGGTATCTAGCGTCTGTAGAGGCCGCCAAAACAAACCGGAATCACTTGGAAGCGTGTTAATGAATAATAAATGAATATACGAAGATAATAAATAGGTCGGAAATATTCAGTGAAAATTGTATCGGACAACTTTTCATCAAGAATTGCAAGATAATTGCATAAATAGGGCAATAGGCAAGTTCAAATGGCACAAGTTACACTGCCCAAAGAGTAAATATTATGTGTAATATTTCCGCTATTCATTTACCATGATATAAAAAAGTAAATCGTTTGTTCAAAATCTTTAATCTCCTAAAGTTATTCAACGATTATTATTAAAAATGTATAATTTTTTTTTTAACAATTTTTTTATTGCAGTGGCAGCACCATCTCTTGAACGTAACAGTAATACACGCAATGCTAAACATTGCTCGTGGTGGATGGCGTGCTTCTTGACACTGCTATCATTGTTATGATTGCTATAAGAGGATTTTTAATATTTTCATTGCTTCACAAGCGTTGTTATAAACACATGTGCTTTTCATTATCCATGACCGGGTAAAACTAGTTGTTATAAAAATATTTATTAAAAAAAAAACAAAAAAGTCGGTTTACTTCATGTGCAAGTCAACGAACAAATGAAGCTATTAAATTACAATTAAATTAATTTTAATAGTCGAATGATCAGTCACTGCCGAAAATGTAGCTATACATAGCTTATTATGTCGACCGATTAATTTTCGTACTAAAAAGTTCTCTAATCTACTTTTGACGATATTTTTTTTTAAATTGCGATTGAAAAAACACAATTGGGAATATTATATGTATAAAATGTTTTTAAATGAAGTTACACTTGTTTTTATGTCTCGATTATCACAATCATCCGATCAATTATATCACAATAAAACACTATACATAATGGAAAACAAAAAAACATTTGATTTTTTATTACTGAATTTATTTGCTAAAATATTTTGAAAACACATTTCAAAATTTCGCAAGCTAATTATGTTTACATAATCACGTGCGTAAATAACTAACCGACTTGAGACCGGGCTCCACACTGGTGGTTAGTTTTCAACAAGGTCATCCACACTATTCAGAAAACATGTGATTTGATTTGTAAACAAACTACACACACAACTTTACATCGAGTTATCTATAATGTGTAGTACCTACTTAAGAAAACGCACATGGTATCAGAATCACTTTGTCATAGAAGTGTATTCATCAAAAAGCAGATCCATTAAAATGATGAAATAATCTTCTACTTCAAACCCTGATCCGCACCCCAATGGTGCATAGGGCACTGCGTCATATAAACGTGATGTGATCTTGATCGTTAACACATGAAGGAAAGGTGATCAGCTCTCCGCTTCAGGTACCAGTCCAGGGTAATATTGAATAAATATTAGAGTGAAAAAATCACTTATATTTTTTGATCCCCCCCCCCCCCCGGGAATCGAGCCCGGGACCTCCAGAACGGTAGCCGAGCGTGCTAGACCATTACACTACGGAGGCGGAATGTAATAATACAGCAAATAATAAAGTCAGGAAGTCAGTTTAAGTAGTAGGTACTTATATATGTATTGATATAATGTCGGGAATAGTGATATGAATCGAGAAAAAATGTTACTTATGTGTAAATGATCAGATAACGGTACCCACATACTAATAATCTGAAACGTTCATCCTCACGACTATCGCATTAAACGTCACTTATAAGTACTCACGGCAAATTAATGACGAGTCGGGTCGATATTGTAATATGTAAGGCGTTTTATAATATCGGGGACTAATTTTCAAAACTAGTCGTATGAACTTTTTGATAAAATATTTTCTATATTTCGATCCTCGTACGTATGTTATCATAAACCACAAAACGTATCTTAAATGTACCATATGTATTTCTTGTTCCGTACATTTCTACCGAGCTGTCAGGTTTTGTTTACGCCCAAAAAAGTAGTTTTACGAAATATATTTTTAACATAATTAAATGCATTTAAAATATGTATATATTTGAAAAAACTCTTCTTAGTTTCGATTTTTGGGTTACGATCTATAAGTATAAGGGTTGAATAAGGTTGTTTTTATATTACATAAAGTTCTTTTACATTAGAAAAAATATGAGCTAGATTTGTCTAATTTTCGCTTACTTCACAAAACTGGCAGTATTTGTCCACTCAGATATCCTATACTTAGCACTTAGTAGTACTAGTAGTATGTAGTTAGTTTTTAACGTTAGCGGTTAGATCGCAGTAGTACTTAATAGTATCATATTGCAAGTTAGTTTGAAACGCCAGTTCTATCTAAATTATAAACTTATATCACGGCAACCAATCAAGAATTTTGAAGGATTTGACAGGTTTTGTAAGGCAGCTCTTGATATGTACACAGATATTATGAACCTACTTTAGTTTCGTGCGTTAAAAAACGTTAAACAATCGCAGGCTGCCGGCAAAAAAAGTAAAAGTGTATATCGGCCGAGATCGTCGACCTCTCCTAGATGCACTATCTGACGTATGCCAAGTGTGGGAAATACGTTTTTAATCACTATTATTATTATTGTACTGGCCTCTGCAGCGCAGTGGTTATTGGCACGCAAGTGGTCTCTGGCTCGATTTCCGGTAGGTCAAAACGGTATTTTATTTTAATGCGTTGATCAATCGTCTTGTTTTACTACCAGGATAAAGCTGCTTCAATCCAAATCTGCGGTTAGATTCGAAATTGTTGTTATTATTGTCATTATCGGGGTACTTTTCATTCAACGATATTACATTTGTGTTGTCAGAAAATATAAACTGAATTACGTGAAATCAATACTAGGTTGTTCAAAACTTATCTTCCGTTTTGAATCGATGTACAGAAGACTGTTATTTTTTTAAAAACAAAAAAGACAAAAATAAATAGGCACAAAAAATGTATCAAAAAACAACTTTATATTACCTTAAGTAAATATAACGTAGGTGCTGTAGAAATCGCAGTTTTTCGTGACACGAGTAGTATACGATAATGTACAGTACTGGTTTATTTTTTTCGTTAAATAAAATAGTATTTTTTTACATCAACATGTTACGTACAACGGTATCGTTGAAAGCACCTAATGTATAGTATGGTATATACCCAGTATCGAACCGGTGTTAATCAAACGTGTCATCATAATTTTCAGCACTATTAGGTACCTAATAGCGTGACCTATCCAGTAAATCGCAGTCGATCAGGTTATCATTCCAACAATACTAGTTTTTCTCCAAAAACTTCAGGATAAAGAAATTGTAAGTCGGTCGGTTAATCACAGAGATGGGTCTCGCAGTAGCGTTGGTATGCAATCTGACGACATGGAGCGCCGATAACTCCAGACTTCGGTAGTCAAAACGTTGTGTTATTATCAGTTTGTTATCGCGAAAGTCACTGAAACGAATAAACCGTTCGCAAAATGTACAATACATCGCAACTGTCGACAAATTTCCAGAAACCGTCCAATAGTCACATTAAAATCATTTATTTATAATAACAAAATCGATAGTCGCAGCTTAAATTATTATCTGGTAAAAGATTTGGGTAATAACTAGGCATAATGTGGTATGAAGAAGGAAGATCTACATCGATTAATAAAATTGAAAAATGAATTGTCGAGAAAGTATCACCATTTATATTCCAGCGAGCACCAATACTGGTGATGTTAGTCGTTAGGATTGCAAGATCAATAATAGCTGAAGGATTTTTATATTATTATTATTTCATTTCCTCATTGCCAAAGGTCTAAAACCTGTTTCAAATAATAGAAATCCCTTTGACAATTATCCAATGCTACGCTGCAAATCTAAATTATTGGACCAACCCCTTTTTTTCTATCACCTGCGTACGATTAATATGTATCGCCTTGAACCTATGTATATTTCCCTATGTAAACAAAAGGGTTAAAATTAAATAAAACGATTTAAATTACAATTTTTTTTTTCAAGATGCAATTAAATAGATTTTTAAATATTTTTTATTATTAGAAATAATATCAAATAATAGGCGAATTCCCTGATGGCAACTATTTAACAAGTCAATGGTTTTGCATGCATTTTGAAAAGATGTCAGACTAAAATAACTAAACAATTCACAAAGATGTAAAAAAAAACATTTGTAAAATATGTGAGTTTGTTTATTGTGGTTTATAGTGATAGTAAATAACAATATTGATTTTACGTAATATTACGATGCTGACAGATCATTTCCGTTTACACGTGTTTTCAGTATTTCATTTAACCTTGTTTATCACGAATACTTCTTTTCTGTTTAGGAAACACTAGTCGGCGCCAAGTGAATGATACGTCGCAAACAGTACAGCCAGTATCCGGTATTCTGAAGTATAAAGCACATTAGGGTGCATCCATTATTCACAAGCGAGGTGGATCACTTCCAAAAACCGAGTCTTAACTGTACCCATTAGTGAAATAAATAAATGCCTTTAGCAATGTTTTTTTTTTAAATACATAATTCATGTATATTTATGATTATCAATACCGACTACAAGACAACAAATTAATGTGAGATTCTTCTACGTAATTGAAGCGTTTTGCAGCGACTACCACAAAATTATCCGGATGCACGTTTACTGGATTCCATGGTTTCTTATTATTTTTTAACCGAAATTAATTATGATCTACGAGTAACGTAAAATTTGACATATCAGTCGTATTGTGTACAGAATTTTAAAATTGTCTCCAAGAAATGAGAAAGGTATTTATGACGGAAGAAAAAAATCAGGGTAAAAATCCGGTCGGAGTTTACATTTCCGAGGAAAGAATATTAATAAATATAAAATATTATAGGCACCAAACCAACTAGACTGAATGCCACCAGAAATAATGTAAAACTTATTAAATTATGTACTGAAATGATTTGTGCAATTTCAATACCTTACGTTACGAGCGTGATCTTTTTCTATCTATTGATCACCGTATTTATTTTACCTTTAATCCAATTATCGACTGTAAAATACTAGCTGAAAATAAATCCGGATTCGAAGTAAATTAGTTTATAGGCATGTCATGCTATTAATCCGGTACATTTTCGGTCTCCTGAAAACTTGGGGTGACCTTAATCTTCTACGCGTATAATTTATCGAAACCTTACCTATATATTTTGCCCTTGTAGGTTTTCACTGTTAGAAATATCGAATTACTCATACACAATGCAAATATCCGATATCACGGATCAATATTATTAATTTACACAATGTACCTATTTACTACTCGTCGGATTCTTTTCCTAATACGTATGAAATAAATAACATTAAAAAAAAACAATAATTTTACAAATCGGCCACAATTTAAATACATAAATTTCGATATTTAAAAATAAAAAAAGAATATTTTACTTGAAGTAAAGGGTTCAACAGTCTTATTCGCGTTAGTTTCGATAGATTTATTCCCGAGACACATCTATTTGGAGAGTTTGAACAGCCCGAATGCAGTGTCCAGTCTCGCGATATAAACCCATTATGCTCATCAGGAATACGAGCATTCTCCAAATACACCTCAGATCACACGAGTTGCGTGTCTCGGTATTTATCAACTAATCCCTCGAGTGCCTATCTGCAAACCATACAAATCTATAAACGACACGACCCAGCGTGCAAAAAAGGAAGTTTAGAAAACTCTACTCAGCGACAAAACGAGTGAAAAAATATTACATGAAAATGTGAAATACATATTTTATAGATATTGGAATCAAACAGCATCTCCAGACAAATGCTTTTTGAGAAGTAAAATGGGGTGATAAGGGACAGGTATCAGAGTTCCCACTCCCACTGCTTATTATAAATCGACACATCGCACGCTTAATAGCAAAATTGACTCCAAATTTGAATGTCCAAAATTTACAAAAATCGAGGTACATATCTAATAACCCACGCAGAAACACATTGTAAGGCCTTTTGTATCTGATTTTTTATTTATTCTATTGAACACTGTCTAGAAGGCGTTGCAAGCTGTCCCTGCGTACACACATATCGATTTTCCCATATTTTGGATCAGGTCAATTTACTATCGAGCGTGCGTAATGTTGATTGAATTTCCCGTATTTATTAAAATTAATTATTGAATTAAATTCACTTTGGAAACAGTATTTCTTTCTTCTTGTGTCATCTTCTATCGAAGGGTGGCTATAGACTGTTATAATGGTAATTTTCACCTACATATTCTTAGGCGCACGAGATAATTCTCTTGCACTCGTACCAGCCCCTCAGGTGCTAGGTAAGAGAAGCAGCGTCTTTTTAACAAGTCTTCTGTTCCTCTGAATGATAAAATGGTTTAATTTATATTTCGGACCTCTCGCAAAATTTCCGAGATAAGTATCCTGATACTGCGAAATACTTCTCTTTCTCCGTCGTACGAACGACGAACTTCGCTATTTGTAACTCTCTAGACAGCTAAAAAGGTTTTTAGAGCTCATGTCTTATTTGCAGAAGATCTTACTGGAGAATAATTAAATATTCAACGCATAGCTGACAAGTTTAGTATTGCGATCCTGCGCAAATATCGTGCAAGAGTCACCCCGGTGGACGGCAGAGGGCGAGACGGGTATTGATTTCGGCTGGAAGCGAGCGTGGGCGGGGGGCGGGGGGCGGGGGATGGCGGGGGCGCAGACCGACCACCCTCCACCAATTGGTACAGCCCTCGCGCGGGGGCGGCAGTGAACTGCGTCACTGGCGTATCCCGTTCAAATTTAAATGTTTACAGTAATCAAAATGTTTCTTTTTTCGAATTCAGAACTATTCAAAAGGCTTCATTTATCCGCGTGGATACCAACCAGTAATCGACTATTTGCTCACGCCATAAAATAATGCATGACAAACACATATTCAGGTGTTTGTTTAATATATCCACATAGGTTTAAAAAGGCAATAATATATGTAAGTAATATGTAAGCAACAGTCTGCGTTCAAATAAACTTTGAGAGCGTGAGAAATACAATAAGTAATTAAATGTTTGCTCGTATATGGGAACAAATTAATTAATGAAAAGAGAGTTTAATTTGTCATAAATATACAACGAATTAGAAACTGTTGTTAAAATAATAATTTAAAAAACTAAAATTACTATGCGAAGTTCTCCCTATTGAATTGCATATATTTTGAAACTGTTTTGTGGAAAGTAACATCTACTGAATGGACGAAACTAACCCCTACAATTCCAAGGTAGTTGTATAATGGTCCAGGAACTAGGGAGGGGATGGGGTGGATTTTTAACGGTCTGCCATTCCGCCAACATGGCTCGCCATGGCCTACGTCACTGCGCAAATATGCGTGGAAATTCTCGGGTTTTTCCTAAATGACGTCGAGTTTTATGATAAAATAATAAATAAAGCAATATTAGTAAAAAATATATAAATACGTATTTATATTTGATCGATTGAGGATTGCAGAAACGATAATTTTTAGTTTGATTGGAAGAAAAAAAACAACAAAAAAGATGATCAAACAGTTATTCAATTTTAGGTTGATTCTATTTTTCATGAACATTGATAACCTTCACATATTTTTAACGAAACTGGAAATGAGCATAACAGAAGAAAGTCTATTTCTTAGGTTGGCAATACTGCTTACCTATATAAATAAAAAAATATTGATTCGAATATCTCTAGCCAAGCTTTGTTCAATTCATTTTCGATTGGGAGTACCTGTAGATTTTTTTTACTGACGATGTTTTCATCCTGTCACGCAAATTCCATAGTTAAAGATGAACTAAACTACGCCACAACCGTTTACGGGTTACACAATAAATTTAGTTTATGATACGATTATAATATATAACCTACTAATCATTACGGACTACGGATAGACGAAGGAAAGCAACGGGACTAAAATTCTCGGCACTCCGAATTCTGTATTCTATCGTACCCGAATTCCTTGACTAAACTCCGACTCTGACAATATTATAGTACTAAAATAAAAGAGAGAATAATATAAATTCCACAACCGTCAAATCCTAATTCCCGTGACATTATGATAACTTATCCAAATGTCAAAATAATGAAGCACCTTTAGCGATGACGCAATCTAACGGCCGACAGCCGCTGCCATCGCGGCGAGGTTATCCTACACAACGCGGTAACCGGAACTAATGTCTGGCACTTTTCACCCAGTTTATTTATATCTAAAAAAATAGGTAGGAAAATGCAATTTGATTTTTTGTGACGACCAGCTGGAAGGCCTGGTCCCTATAACGTATAAAAAACTTATTGAGATAAATAGGTATTATTCAGATAAGTAAAATATAAAGATCACGAAACTTACGCAATTCGATTGGCCGAAATGACAAATTAGTAAGAAAATCAGGAATAACCTTAAATACACTAGAAACGACGTTTACTCTTAAAACTGCAAACATCGTTGAATATGTGCATATGGAGGGGTTGTTTCGATAGGGCTTGAGGTCCTATTTCAACCTTTTTTCGTTGATCGTCTCTCGTGGTCCTCTGTGTGGATTTAGTTTATACTCTTAAAGTTAAAGTATATATTTGTTCTCCCTTTCTGCATCCAATGCATGTTATGACACTGCATCGTACAAATATATGGTTAAATATTGGTATGAAATAACATAAATACAAGGCGATTTTTGTACTTGTTTGGCGATTTGTTGTTGTACTATATGTTGTACAATTCAGGAAAAAAATTATTACTATAGCGAAAATAACATTTTTACGATTACTCGGAAATCGAACTGAAGCGTCGTGAATGCTGTTGAACGTAAAAACCACTGAAATTATAACGATAAAACTCATCGTAATTATTATTGATAGAAAGTTGATGGTTTATTTTATCTTTATGTTTACGTTACTGTGGTTTTGATTGCCGGTGACGCCTAAGACTAAGTATACATAACAAAGGTTAATATTTTTGAAGGGATTCCCGTTACCAAGTTGACATTTCCTAATACGAATGTTTGATCAATAGAGAAGAAAAAACGGTATTAGTTGATAGGCGCATTTAATTAGCGATCACCGTGATGATCCAACATTCACTAAATACGGAAGTAATGAGTGTGGGTATGTACTTTGTCATACTTATAGGCAAAACAAATTAGGATCATACGGTGATTATTTTTTTGTTATGGAATATGAGATTTGATGTTACGTACGTTTAAACATCTTATAATTTAACTAATAGAATAAGATATTATCATTCAGCACATAGGTACGTACTCTACATATAAAATGTTTTTGGGCTGGAGCACGGAAATAACTTATTTGCCTTTAATCAAGATTTTTGGCTCGTATTAAAAGAAATGAGATGTGATATAATCAATTCATAGTTGAAATAAACTTACTAAATACGTTTCCTAAATTAATTTATCACGAATATATTTTTGAACTAATTTTATACCTGTCATAAAAATGAAAACCCTGTATATTTTGTTGGAAGCCACTGTATTAGCTTCTTCACTTTGGTAAAACTGTTACTAAATGTAATTAAAAAATGTATTATTTATTGCCTTGATTAATTGATTCAATTAATTCAGTGATTTTCATAGGTTCCTCGCAGGAGAACCTCCTTACTGTGGACGATTAACAGTTGAAAGCAGATATTTATATACATAAAAGGTCACAAAGCGTATTTTCTTTCTACCGCCTTAGGTGATCAAGATCAGTGTTGATTTAAACACATGTTAAAAATACTTTTATAATGTAAGTATTTTATGTATTCAAGTGAGTCATTCTAACATGCGTGATGGTATCGGACTTGCAAACGAAAAAAAACACAATATTCATATTCGAAACAAATTTACAGTCAAGGTTTTCCAGTGCTAGACCATTCTATGCCAAGTTAAAAGGTCACAGTAACACCATAATTGCGTATTAACAGAAACATATTTAAGTGGAGGATTATCGATTTTCGTACAGTGAAGTCATCAGGAGCACACACGAAACTAAAACCCAACACGGACTGAAACCGCAGCTAAAATTCTGTAAATTTGTTTATGGTATTTTCATTGGAAAATGATAACCAGTGACCCAGTAACGATTAATGCTTTCTGGGTGCAAAATTCGGGCTGAGCGATGTGGAGTAAGGTCGTCAAGTTTCATTGATGAATGGTTTCAAAGTCAGGTACAGGTATAGCATTCGGAACCAATACAAAGATGAATGGATAAGATAATGAATTGAAATGGTCACGTGTATTCATTTAATAAGTAGAACGGTTAATGTATTCAGGAAGTAGTCATTTCCTGCA
The DNA here is from genome assembly GCF_059751285.1 of Brachycentrus maculatus. NCBI lineage: Eukaryota > Metazoa > Arthropoda > Insecta > Trichoptera > Brachycentridae > Brachycentrus > Brachycentrus maculatus. Next base: position 1,140,170 of record NW_028280786.1, read on the forward strand.
ATTCCAACGCTCGCTGGGCAGATTTGTTTACTTCTGTGGAATGGTCTGGTCGAGACGCATTTCTTGAATTGACAAGACGGTCGACAAGTCAATATATTATTTAGTATTATCTAAAGATAGTTACGATGGTTAATGATGCCTGTAACGTGGAAAAAGTAGATTCTGACTCGTGTTTTGCAGATGTCGTGGAGTCTAATAAAAACGTATCTCAAGTTGTCTACAAGCACTGCCGAAATTCACAGTGAATTAAGGAAATACACGCTAATCATCTTGTTAGATGTTAGATCAAAGTGGTTAGAATTCAATCCTGGATTATATTCAGATTCGAACCCGTGACCTACGAAAAGACGTTGTGTTTCTGTAAATATCACGCTCAGATTTTATTGATTTAATCAAAAGAGTAGACACAAACAAGTTGAATTGTATTATGTTCCTGATGGATTTCCCTCGTCAGATTTCTTAGAAAACGGAAAAAAGAAAAGAAATAGAGAGAACAAAACACAAACAGGTTCAGTTTTCAATACCTAGATTAATTATTTATTAAAGAAAGTCGTCACAATACAATTTCGCTACATGAGAACCGCTATATTAATAAATGAACCGACAATGACTTTCACTAGCAAAAACTGGTTCACTTTTCAGTTGAATAATAATCATATTATTATTGTAGTAGGCAAATAAAGTGATGTTGCATTTATTTTTTGCACTATTATTTTGACATACGCCTGACTATTAAAAGGTACAAATTTAGAGTAGGTAAATTAATCAGCGGAATATCAGAAATGCTGCAGTGGAATTGTACACAGATGTGAGTCTTCGTTAAATTTTCTTGAATTCACAAAAAAAATTGAGAGAAAAAGTTGGCTAGTATCTTCAAACACGGATGAAAAAACAAATGAAAAAAGAGAGGAATAATTATAAATCTTTAAATTAGTAATTTCATAGTTTGACAACAAATAACATAACATACTTCAATTGTAACGTATTTCAGTTTACATGTTTAACACAAAAATAGCGTATGTAATAAATAAGTCGATAAGTGAGGTGAATAAGAAGAAACATTTATACATTTCGCATTAATAATAAAAGAGTTCCAAAGAGCAAAAAAGAGAAAGATCAAATTTTTTAAAAACCTATCCTGTGTTTGTGTATGTATTTTGTTGTGTATGTTATAACGTGAGGACGTTGAACCAAAGATCAAATACCGTAGGAAATACCTCATTCGGCAAGCAGATCGTGTCCAAATCGAGGTAAGAAATGATCCAACATGAATTCCGAACATCGAACTAAAGAGAACGATTGAAATAAAATTGGTACATATATAATTCATGGGTCAATATAAAAAAATATACGTTTTGATTTTCATTATATGATGAAAAGCTAAAATTCAAATGTTAAAAATTCAATTAACTTACAAACATCTATGTCTAGATTTGAATATTGACAGTGATATTATTGTGAATTGGGTGTTATCATCACTTTATAATCAAATTTTATTTTGTAGACATGTTTTACATTGTGGTTCCATGAACAGACTTACGTTTGAACAAGTTCGCGGTACATATCGTATGTTTTTATAATTGTAATCTCTAAGGTCTAAGTGTGGTGGAGTGGAGCGGCTAAACTGCACTGCTCTACCTTTTTTTCTCCACCCGATGTGTCTTTGAAGGCAATGCAGTAAATCGGCTGTCCAAACTTTAAGCACAGTATAATCTTCTTAGTCCAGAAATGCAAAAAAAAAGCCTTTAAAAAATGTCTCTTACTGTGTATTAAGTTTGAACAGCCGAAATGTGTAAGAATCCCTTATCCGTGGATTTACCTTGTATTTATGAGCAGCGTGCAAAGAAAAGGGAAAAAATCTCGAAGGTCCATTTTATATACGATTTTTTTATAAACAGAGATATTAGATTTTTTATCAGAGACATTTCTAGAAAAAAATGCTTAGGACTCGGAGAAGCATTGAGCAGATTAAAAGAGTACGGTCTTTAAGGGAAATATGGCTTGCATTACGTATTATCGTATCCAAGTTACACAAGTTTGTACGATGACAGATATGAAACCCTGAGCGCCCTAACTATTGATATTCTCTATATGTAAAAAAATCAGTTCATTTTAAAAAACGGATTTAATTTTCATTGAAATAATTTCAATACAATTATTGTATTTGCATACGATTTTGTTTAATAAAAACTTGGCAGGAAGAAATCACAAGAACCTTGCATCTTTGGGTAACTAATAATCAAGTTAACACCGCCACCGCGGCGCGCGGCGATCCGAAGCGGCGTCAACTTGATTAGACCTTTGTTTCCGAGACAATATGCAGCAGATTATTATTATTGGTATTTGGTACTCTATAGTCTACCTATATATAATATGTACAGACAGGTATGGAACCGCGATGGAACGAGACTTTGTATGTTACAACTTCTCCATTGTTCGATCATCAACGCGTTTCCAAATGTCAGGTTGACATTCATCACGACTGCTTTCTCAGCCTGGGAAATAGAAGATACGAGTACATAATGTCGAGTGGGGGAAAGGTTATACAAAACTTATTTATTTGTCTGGATGAGAGTGTTCTGTACTACTTAATACTTTTTTCTCTCTAAGTGTGCGGTGGGCAAAATAAGGTTGAGAACCTATGCTATAGACGGTGTATTTTTTTTATGACAAATAGCGATTTACCCTCAGCTCTATCACAATCGTATTTAGTAATTGAAATGATGTGAATTAATTTTTAAATATTGATTTTTCTGTGGAAAATCTATCAAGTATGTAATTTACATACTATACATGTAAATAGATGTATGTGAAAGTCATTATTGTTAAGAAGCTCGATTGAACATCAAATCATCTCCACGACTTGAAAGTGACAATTTCGTCTCAAGTCGCCTCAAGTATAATTATTCCGGAACTAATACACGCGGAACAAATATATTACGATGAGACATTTTGGTGCTATGACAAAGTATACGATCCGGTCGGTTGCTAAAGACAGGGCGCCATCGATGCGCTTTCCAAGGTGACACCATGCATCCCAGATACCCTGACTTTGCATACATATGTAAATAGCATGCATCTAATGATTGTATAAGTAATCAATTTTTCGCGTAGTAAACACGTAGTAAATTTCATAAAATCAACTTCAAAAACGGGATTAAAATACTGTGTAATAATTTAGTTAATTTTAGTGTTAGATAAATATATATAGGTATCCGAGTCATTACTATACTCTATAAGTAACAAAAAAACATTTTTAATTTTAACATCCAAACTAAAGAGACTCGTACAAATTCGCAGTAGCTTGTAGATTTACATATAGTTCAAGTTTGTGTGATTACACAAACTTGCACTATCAATTGTCGATACCGTTCCATAAATTATCCAATATTATTATTATTCTCCTTTACTTATACACTATTCCTCCTCCATTTCTATACGGTAATATATTTGCCCTTACCTTCAGTTGAATAGAATATAAATCACTCCTATTTTCAATAGTTTGGCGTGCATGACCGATATCCTTGCATTCATTATTAACGATCAGGTTAACACCGCATCGATTCGACGCTGATCCGTATGCACATATTGGATGCGTATGATTATGTTAGATTAGATTAGCGATTGACGACCTTAAGCACTATTTTGTAATTGAAATTATGTTAATTTTGTAGATCTCCATATTTATTAAATTATGAATTCGATAAGTCAAATCAAAGATAATTCAGTCGTATGTGTTAGTATTTAGCATATTCGATACAAATTTTATTCACGGCATGTTCCACGTTTTTACTAAGCAGCGATAAACGAAACGCTTTTTGTTCTCATTCGATTTAAGTTATTACCGTTTAAATGGTCTGTTGATGGCACAAAAGGAGAAATATCAAAAGCTCACGTGTCGTGAACCAGGTAACGTGGTTCCGCGGAGTACAATGAGCGCCACTGATGGCATGCCAATCTTTATTAGTAATGGATAAAGAAACCCTGGTAGATCGTACCGTCAGTGAGTACCGTTTGTATCTGAGCTTCTCAGTGGAATGCACGAGAAAGAACACACTTCAAATGCTTTAACCACCTAAAAAACATACAATTTAAATAAACCTTTGAAGAGATTATCCTAAGTGCATATTTTTAATTAAATTTATATTTTCCTGTGTACTCTTAGTTAGAGTTGCTATATTAGTACGGATTTAATATATTATGCAGATAAATAAAAATATATTTGTTACATAAAGTTAGTTTTATCCTACTTAGTGCTGGGTTGTGGTCTCGAAGTTAGTGTCGCGGACTCTTGAGTCAGAGTTTCTGGGTTCAAACCCAGAGTGGGTTTTGAGAACCACAATTTGATACTTATTTCTAATAATGAGTCGCTTAGGCTCACAGAAAAAGTATGAAATTGAAGTATTTTTGCAAACAATAAAAACACAAATACATATTTTTTAAATAATAATAAACGTTTTATATCTGATTACCAAACGATAAACGTTTGAACAAAACTTTGGTGAAATGGTTTCCTACTCTACTTCATTCATTCAAGTATGTAGTTAAATTGGGTTGAACATAAGCGAGATAACATTTAAACAACAGTTTCATAGAATGAACTAATCATAAAATAAAATGTGAGAAATCATTAAAAAAAACGAAACGCACTACGAAAGTAAATGTAGAGATAAACAACGAAACAAAGGATAAGGCTATTTGATCTACCAGATTATTTCTAAGATAATCTTTCGTAATCCTCATATCTATTTAAAATGGTACATCCCCTTTTTTTCGAATTTACTAAATTTACAAAAATATTTAAATGGAAATTTAGGGTAAAAATAAACATTATTTTTCTAAGAAATATTACGAGTCAATATAAATTTATTACGAACATTTTTTCAGAACTGAAGCTTCGCTATAAAAAAATTACGATTGTAAAACTTATAGCAATGACGCATTCAAAGGAATCCACACGTGCAAGATGTGAAAGATCGGAGTTGGAAAATGATGCGGAATGCATCGAAACACGTGTCACAATGGATTTTAAGAAATAATGGTGTTTACTAAGTAAAACCTAAATTAAAATGAATAGATATTAATTACCAAAAAGAGATGGCCAAATCAATTAATAAAAGCAATGTGAAATAAAAGTATGATACACTTTAGTTGACTCCATTGGTATTAATTGGAAATCACATTACACTAGCAAAGTATGGTTCCCTTAGTCTTATTTAGCGATGGGTTAAATCGAATGAAAACATTAGAGTTATTCGATTAATCCATTCACTCGTATGAGTTAAGTTAATCGATTGATTCACTATAGCATTTTTCTAATTTCGGAAGTATTCGGTTGACCGTAATAATCAAACAATTTATTCGGTTATCTAGTATCTAGAGTATACGATTCCTAAACATTCGACTCTTAAAATTAATTCTCTTCTTTTCTTGGTGTAGGCCTTGTGGCCTGTTTAAAATTAATTGAAATCGATTAATTCCATCATTCTCATAGAATAACTATAACTTACCACCGTCATCAGCGTAGAATATGTTATTATTACCACCCGTATCACACTTATGGATTAGGTATGTTCTTTTATGAAGTAAAAAAATGGATAATTCAAATTCATTACTGTTTAGTCGCTGTAAATATTCAAATGTATTTTGTTACCTTGATTAAAATAAGTATGTAAGACGAATCGCATGTAATATTATGAATAACGGTAAAACGAAATTTCGAATTATGTACATACATATATTACATTTTGGCTTAAGGTTAAAAGAAATTAAGCGAGACAGGTTGGTATTTTACCATTACGGATCGTTTAGATGTCACGCTAAATTAATTTATAGTAAGAGTCATTCATTTCATAGCATGAGCAGTGGCTTTTCTTTAAACTTCAGTATTATTATGTAGAGTTGCTTACATCGCTTGTAGATGCAAGATCATAGATCATCGTGTGTTTTCAAATTATCAAAAGATTCTAATAGAGAACACTCGGGATCTCATAAGTTGCAACAATTAATGAACTTAAATTCTATATCACATATGCATTATATTAAAGCAGTATTTCGTAGGGTAGCTGCTAGTTAATACATAATAAGTGTTCTAATAAATTTTAACGACGAAAAACACTTGAAATAAGAGGCGCCCAGTGAATGACATTGTTGGAAGTACATTTCGCCTCAAAAATAGTAGTATAAATAAGTCTGATAAATATAGGTCCCATATAAGCAGCGCTAACATTATACATTACTTTTATTAAATTCCATAATGCATTGATTACGTATCACAGATTATGTTACTTATTTATAAAGTGACTTTTCGCCAAGGTACTTAAATGCATGCGCCCGCAATGTACGGATATATAATTTCTTAACAGTTCTAACGCATGATTTGTCCCAATGAGCGTAGTCTGTCTCGCTCATGTCACAGTCCCAAGGAATGGAAAATTTCTCATATCATGATAGTCCAGAATTATGTGCAAACTAAAATATGCTCGGTAATTCATTTGCGCTTGCGCGGAGGTGCAGAAGATAGTTTGGCAATATTTCTATCGGGATTCCTTCTTCATACAAAAAAATACTATATGTTACAACTGAATCACAGATATTGGTAAATTTAATTGGGTGAGGACAAGTGGTGCATTGCAGATATGCACAAACTGAGAAACTGTATGTGATCAAAATGCAACTCTCGCCAAATGATCGTAAGATGAGTTTCAGATGAGCTCATAAACAGTTCTCTAGGCATACGAAAATACTATACAACTCAAATATTTGTGTATGTAAATAATAATAACATACTTCTTATTTTTATAAAAAAAAATTGTATAAGAGGGTATTGAACACAAAATCTCATAATAAAACTAGCTAATGAAAATATTACTGGGGTCCGGGCCTTAAAGGCATGCAGAATTAGCGAGCACTGTAACGGGAAAATGACCATATAAAAGCCTCACCGAAGTTTATTATTTTCATTAAAGAGATACGAGCTACGATTCCTCAAGAGGCCCGATTCATTGCAGTGCTACGCTATGAAGGTATAAAGAAAATACTGTTTCAATTTGTCCTTCGTCAAACCGTTACAAACTCGAATCTTCTCACTCACTACAGTTTTTTCCTGCATTCTAGCAGTCTTGGCGAGTGTGTGAAATAAATAATTATCCTATTAAGTATGAGATATATCAGTAAGTTTTCGTTCGTCAAACTTAAATCTTTTCCAGTGAAAATAAAATAAAATGCTACTCAGAAAAGTAAACAAGAATGATAATTAATCTAGATATAGATTTTAAATAAATCGTTAACATTTCTTGGAGAAATTCCATCATCATAGTTTGGCTCAACCGTTTGCATGTTTAATTTTTCGTGCTATTGATGTTTCTGAATTCTATAGTAAATATTACGTAATTATTACAAGTAGTTGTACAAAAAGTAGTCACTTAGGAAAAGTCAGCAATATTATGATGTGTTTATTTACTTGAGTAATAATTATAAGGCGACGAAATTCCTCCGACGCGTAAGGCAAAATCCATAAGTAATACGCCAAAGGCGATATATTTCTACTCTTCCAAAAGCCGTAATGATAATATTTACGTAAACCGATTACGTTCTGAAGATTCTCGCGGTCGACATCACACCGCCAGAAAATAATATACGCTAACAGGATTTATGAAGATTCATGCCGAAAAAACATAAACAGGAATTGTGGTGTATAGCTGTAGAGCTGTCATTTTTTCTTTTTTTATTCAAGTTTTACTTAGTAAATAGTGGTATTTACTAAGTAAAACTGAATTAAAAATGGATAGATTTAACCACAGAGTGACTGCCGAATCTTCCATTTTTCATTTGTTGTGTGATACCTGTCAATGTAAGATGTTAGTAAGAAAATGGTATTATATTGTCTCATCGAATATTGGTAAGAAATAAAAAGGGTTATCAAATATAAACAAATAAATAATCACCCTATTATTAAAACAACATCAAGCTAAAAACGTTTTTTAAACGATTTAACACGTCATCACCTTTTGACAGTTAACATAAACTCTAATAAAAATAAAGGTTTAGCCATGCGTGAAGTGACGTCAATTCTTAAATCGATCAATAAAAAAGGAAATGCACCAAAGATAATTTATAAAATATTGCAAAGGTAAGTAAGTACGGATAAGAATTGTCATCACAAAGGCGGCTGTGTTAGCTTTGGAGATTTTGACACATGGCCCTATGAGAATATGATAAATTTAACTGGATGAGAGTAGGATACAGGGGGGGGAAGACCTAATTTATATTTTTTGTGCAGTTTTCGTTTGTGAATACACGCATAAGTAAGTACCTACATTATTCTTAATTTACTAAGAGAATTCACCATACTCAGTGCATTGCCTTATTACAGTCGCGGACGAGGCAAGAGAGGGAAGTTAAATTTACGAAAGGGTATGTGCTGTCACCTGACACACACGGTTCATGACACAGGTGGAATTTGGTTACCATTATTTGGAAAGATGTAATATGTTTACAGGATAAAGGTAAAAATAGGTAAAACTGTTCAACTGTTGTTTAACGTGATATATATATTTATACCAATAGTCACGGGTAACCTAACTGTGAATTATATAACTCGATACCATACCAATGATTGGTCGATTAAATAACAAATAAAAGGTCACGAGGTTACTCAAACGAGTTCAATTTTATTTTTTCGAGGCAGTCGAGTGCAGATAAAATAAAAAGTAGACTCATTTTCCCATAATATAGTTATTTGAACATTTCAGCGTCAAATAAAATGTCATATCACAAGTGATATTTTTCGGCCAATGGCTTTTCCCTTATATTTGGAATTCCATTAAAAACCATTTGAGAAAACTAATTCTGCGTATAAAAATAAGTATATTGAGAAATTCTTTCCTCCAAATTTAAACCAGTTCACATTCTTCAGTGGCAATTTTAGATTTTCTTTTAATTAAAACCTAGTCTAACTTAGTCTAGGGATGTGAAGAAATAAGTATAGGAGCAATTACGGTATTTAAGTAGCAGATCGTTTATCGTAATGATATATCCCATACTAATATTTTAATGATTGTAGATTTTTTGTAATAAATTTTTCATGTTTGTTTATGTCTGATAGGTACTTAACAGACCTATTATTTAGTTGACAATCACTAGTTACGGGACGTTGCTTACGAATATGTATCTCACTAAAGCTAATTACAGATATCGTGATAGTTCGAACATAAGATTAGTGTAGCAGTCTCCTAAGTATATAATTATTACAATACTGTTTTGCAAGCCTTTAAAATTTTAGTAAAATAACGTGTGCTTTTATGAATTGCGGAAAAACTGAGTTTATAACCTAACAATAAAGTACTATGTGGATTTTATTAGATGGAATAAAATAGAATGCGAATTACACACGAAATCAAAATAACTTAATTTTATTTCCTTAAGTATCTGGGAATAAGGACGAATCGCACACACATTTTTAGAAACGAGTTATTCAATTGATAAACTTTTAAAAATCCAATAATTATTCGAATGAACAGAGTAATCGAACAACTCGATTATTTACATTCGATTTATCCCAAAAGTTATCACTTAATTTACACTGCGAAAATATTTAAGTCTCGTTTCATCTATCAATACAACAACTTGAAACATTGCCAAAGAACGCAAGTGTAAATTTTGGCTCTACGTTTGCTTCCTACCGTATCACGACTTCCTTCTTTTTCAAGAAACGTTATCTAAAAAACAAGTAAATAGCACAAACCAAACTCCACAAATTTACGCATTTAAAATCTTAACGCAAATTAGAATTTAGTATTCGGTATTTTTATCACTAATAAACACGCTTAAAAAAGCCGGCCATACCAAACGAGCAAAAAATAGACATAAGTAATCTAAGCCCGCGAGCGTTCAATAGTAAAATATGATATGCAGCAAAGGAACCCGAAGGTGTGCATAAATTATTAATCAGGCGTTATTAAATCTTAAATATTGATCGTTAATGATACTCGGGTATAGCTTGAAAAGTAACAAAAAAATCAACCTATAAAGTATATAATAGAAACAAATATTTAAAAGATCATTTCCTGTCCATGGTGTTTTTTTGTGTTTATGGCACCAATGGTTTTAGAAAGTACACACTTGATTATCATAGTTATCTCTGAAAACTTGTACTTATGATACATGCGAAATGAGAAACTTTTCTTTTCAGAAGGGTATATTTTATGCACTGAGTATATTGCTGACTCATCGCCCGAATACATATAGTAATTCCTAATCGTAACCACCCACCCTCCTATCTAACCAATAAAGAAAGCCTATCACTCACACTTTGCCAAATGAAATAACAATCAAGATGGACCCTTTTTAATTTTCTACTAAGTAAAAACACAGTATGTAATTACACCGTATGCTATATTTTTTGAAATTTTTGGTATAAAACATTACTTTAAAAAAATGTATATACAATATGCCAATTACACTGCATTTTGTTATTTGTGGAGCTCAGGAACTCTTCGCAATTATCAATTATTACTTTCCATGATACTTAGTTTTTACTAGGCAGAACAGTGTATTCGTTTATTTCGAGCGGTTTTCAGACAATTTGGGAGTTGTTGACAACAAACGGTGTAAATACAACTCCGTGTGAACGATATCTAACGTAAACCGTGAAAACCTAACGTAGCAAGCATGACTTAATGGCGCGGCGCAAAGAAAGCATCTTCTATATTCAATCTAAAATAATAACTCGAAATGCATAGCTTACAGCCGAGTTCACGCAGATTCTTAACTTCATTTTGGAGTGGAGTCCGAACTTAGGACTAGTCACGGCGTAATGAATTTGGGATTCTCTTTGAAATATGTAATCATTAAGAATAGATGAATAGAACAGAAGTGATACGTACTGAATTCATTTTGAAAGAGTGACGCTTTTTTAAGGTTTACTTTCACATGTGCGGAGACTGGATACGATTCAATGCCACTGAACTGTAGAGATTCAAGACGGAAGATCTAACACTTTGCAGCCAGTAGTGAACTGTTTAAAAGGTCGATGTATCAAAAAATATAAGTAAATTTCCCATCTTGTTTGTTATTTTTACGAGATTTAGCGCTTATTTAGCGCTATTAATTTGTTGATGACTGCTATAACTCCATAACGACAATGAAGCCGTAAGTATTGAAACGGGTGCTAGAAAGTAATGCAGTCTAATAATACAGTCCTAAACATATAAATTTGAAACGGAACTTCCACGTTTATATTACACTGATGTCATATCATAAAAACGTTTACAATTCCACACAACTTGATTCATAAATAATAAATACACCATCTACCGCAAATAACCAAAAGAAACTCACAATTTTAGAAAAATGAAGTTCTGATCAGAAAATATTATTATAACTCAGAAAGAATGATTGATTCAGTATGTGTACAAATATTTTTTAGGCACAAAAAAACTTAAATACTTACTCGCATATCCAATAATTATGTACACTAGTTACTATTTTGAAACATATAATAATACATAATACATATTCAAATATGGATGGAAAAAAATCATCCACTTTTTCGAGCGGAAAATTGGAAAATGAAATTTCATACAAATATAAAGAGAGGGACTTTACATAACAAAGAAAGTTCACAGAGCCGACAAAAGAAACTGAGTACATTACATGCTACATACAATTTATTGTTAGAGTAATCCGGAAGACCCGCATGTGAAAACTGGTCATAAACTTGCGGTCGCCAATCGCTTGAGCCATAAATTTTACGGTCGACTAGATATTCTCGACTCTACTTATTTGAAATGCCAACAGGACAATTTTGTTTTTGCGAATGATCCAAGCAAACTCGATTAATTGCATCACAATGTACACGACACCAAACCCGCAAATGAGGAATTACCGATTAAATTTGAAAATTTGATTTTACGTCTTTAGTAACACTTGGAAATAATGTAAGAAATATGTGCAAATTTTAGGCACTACGTTTGCGTTATACGTAAAATTTCACCCTTGTGCCAGCTAAATGGAATAGCTGATCCAGAACTGTCACCTAAAATATAAATAAGCAGACATAATCGAAATTTACATAAACTTAAATATTAATAAAATTATTTATTGTACTTATACAATAAATAATTAATTAATTAAGGTAATAAATTTTGTAATAAATTAAGACTTGGTTAATTGGTCAAATTAATTACTAAGAAATAAGTCAATTGATATATTAGATATATATATAAATCTTACAATGAAAGCCGACACCTTCCAATTTATAAAGCGCCTTTGCTGAAAGTGATAGTGCTCATTTTGTTGATGTTTTTATTGTGATTAACCTTCTAAAAAAATGTATCCAACATACTGAACCCCGTCTCACTAATTTAAACTATTTCTGACCATCTCACATTTTCAATACTGCATTCGTATAATGTTGAAAATCGGCTCATTCGACAACAAATTGTATGATTTTAATTGCCCACTTTTGAATTCAACCCCGGACCTCTTGCAGCGTGCTAAACACAGGTCCACGGAGCTCGGCTAGCAAATATGGTAGGTATATGGTGAAGCTACATAAGCGATTGGAACCGCATTAACGGGAGTCACGTTAACCGAAGACAGACAAGTGCCGGTTAGGCAGATAGATGATAATAGTGTTTACATGCTAGAATGATTTGATAAGTATAAGAACACCTGCAGAGTAGGATTTCGTGAAAAGATAGCAATACTAATAAAAGAAAGGAGAAAATTATATTTAAAAATATATATACTAAAAGTACTTACCAACAAAGCCATCCAATTATTTTGATGCGAAAATTATTTGTAAGGGAGTAGTATAATAATTTATTTTCCGCCTTCGTCGTATAATTATTAGAGGGTTAAGATACCGTGGTGAAAGCCCCGGGTTCGATTTCAAGAGAGGGTCAAAAAGTGATTATTCACCCTTAATATTTCGTTAATATTACCCTGGACTGGTAGGTGAAGAGCAGTATTGTTCACCTTGCCTTCATGTAAGTAACAACCATGATAACACTGCGTCAATACGATGCAGTAACCTATATACCATTGGGTTATATATATATATATATATATATATATATATATATATATATATATATATATATATATATATATATATATATATATATATGTATAAAGTATACATGTATAGGCTGAGCGACTTCAAATGGCATCAGATAATTAATCTATCCGTTAAATCTATGACTCAGGAATGTGAACAGCACAACGTATTAATTATCAATCTCATGCATAACACAATCATAAATTATCATTCTAACAATGCAAAAAGAGCTCGACGTATCGCAGAATAATATCTCCGGCGAAAGTGGTCCTTCGTAAGCCGAATAAATTGGGGGTCAATTTTGGTCTTCGCTAATAAAAATTGGCGATGGTAACTGTTATACCACTTACCAATCTGCGTGTATGCCAGAATTTATTATACCGTACGCTAGAACGGATTGTAGTTAAAATTTAAGATACCTACTTATGTAAGAAAAATGTCGCAAACATAATATCGCAAAAAAATTATAATCGAGTGTCTACAAATTTATGCCAGTGGTATGTTTATTTTATTTTACATTCATGCAAGTAGTAAAGTATTGGAAATATTAGGATAACTTAAGCGTACTTAAGCCAGGGATTTCTAGTACTGAGAACTTTTTACAATTCCTTGGTGCGACGTAAACTCGAGAGTGGCTCGATGATTCGGGGGCCACGTGAAATTAGTACTCTCTTACGATGGAGAAAGTCCAAAAGAAGAGTCTGAGATATCTCTACGCGAGAGAGTACCGAGTATTTATCCTTGGCTCTAGCGGGCCGAGTTTCTCCAGGGTATGCTCGGGTACAATAGTTTAGAGACTAGAAGGAATGTGTATTTGACTAAGCATTTTTAATGATTGTTGCGTGGTTTGATGGACAATCCTAAAATTGAGCGGAATATTATTTCATACATTCCCAAAAACCACCTAAGACTGCTGTTGCTACAGTGTAGATTGTTTTCAATTCCGATATACAGGACCAACCTGTCGATGGTTATGCCTGTTGGAAAAGCGACCGCTAAGTTGATATTGCTTCGAACATAATGTGTCCGTTCCATGTTTTGAGGAGATTTTCCGGAGCCACATTATTTTATTCCTTTTAAGAAAGTCTGTTCTTATAAGTCAAATGTACTTATATATTCTTTTACAAACGAATTAACCCTATGTTTAGAATGTAGCTACATATTATTTACAAAACAAACAACGACAAAAAGTATGTCTTACTGTCGGATGACCAAATAAAAAAATGCCTAGATGGAATGCCATTTTACTGAGGAAACGCGAATAGCCCAACATCTGCTTCGCCAGCGACCAATTGTCTACTTCCGCTAAAATTGAATATCACCTCGCACATGTTAACTTTCTTCACATTATATTTTATTTGTATGAATTATTTATTTAGTATTATAATTTACCGCAAATATATTTATATGTTATCGAGTAAACAATGACAAGAAAAATATCTGATTGTGGTGTTACTAGTTTTTTTTTTAAATATCAGGAAAATACAGACACTTATTAGGTATACCGTTTTTGAGATAATTGAGTACTCTCACATCATATTGGCTTATAAAATACATAAATAGTACTTAATCGGCTACTAACTGATAAAATAATTATATTGTTCACGAGGGACCATTTATAAATTATACATATCGTAATACGATAAATCATGGATGTATAAGTACATAAAACATAAACCACAGAAAATTAAAGTTGCACCCCACAAAAAACACTTTTTTTGGGTTTGAAAAGAAAAACAGAAGAAAATTTTATATGCATACAGAATTATATAGTATATTTCAATTATAGATGGACGTTGTGGTTATCGATACGTGAAAAAAGGGGTAATGTGAAAATAAATCGACCGTTAACTGATTAAGAAGAGAGTTAAACAGGCTCGAGATAAACTCGATTAAAAAATAACTTAATTGAACTGAAGTTAAGAAATTAGAATTGTTTACGGACATTATTGTGGTTTACCACAGATGAATCAATACGCTGTATTAAATCAACTATACTTTTCCCAAATGATTATATAGTATTGAAAAACTCTAAATAAATTAAAATTATTGAATTCTCTGATCAAATTAAACTTAAGTATATGTATATGAAATAAGAATAATTACATGGGACATAATTGTCATTTTATGGTCAAAAATCAAAATATCCAACTTTGGAAGAAATAACGGGCTACCTACCTAATAAGTATTAGTCACTCGAAACATTTTCCAATAAAATCCTGTAAAGGGATGAAGTTGTACTGTTAGGATCATCTACACAGTGAATATGCGTCTCAGGGGTTTTCATCGGTTATTCAAATGATTTATTAATACTTCGAGACTATTAATGACTAATTGATAAAACAACACAAAAAAATAGCATAGTTTATATTACTCTAAAAAGAATGAAGATAAGCGGATAAACCATTATTCGCAATTTAATATTGTCACAACAGATGTTTTTCAACACAAACCTAAATAACTAAAGTTCTCGTATTTGATATGACCTCTTAGTTATGCAACCAATTAGTGTACACGTTCATAAAATTGAAATGAAAATGTGTTCAAAGATTTTAAGATCGTGAGAGCAAAAAATGACAACAGGTGACGCGTGGGTTCTCTACTATTACTAAGGTTGACGTCACCTCTTAGGACAAAGTCGAGAGATACTCGGCAGACAGGTTCGTTATTCAAATATGTAGTGACTGGCACCTAACACACTCCACGCGACTTCGCAACTTAGGATTGGCGGTCATAAATATTTCTTAGTTTAACGTTAAGCATAACAAATACCATTTGTGATAAATAAGGGTGGTGCTAGATGGAGATCAGTTAGGTAAGCAGAAGACTGTGAATACCCAGGAATCATCAACTATTATAAATAGGATTTCTAAGAGCTTCGAGTACAAAACTGCCGACTCACAGAGAGTCTTGATCTACACAATCTGTTTTATGTAAGGTACAAAAATAAAAATTGATCTCATAGTAACCTTAGGGGGTTAGCAATTTTGCATGCAAGCTAGCGACAGTAAGTGTATGATACATTACAGGACGTCCTCAGTTGAACGATGATAAATTAAAATTGTCAAAATAATAAATACTTATATAAATAAACCTTGTATAAAATCAGAATCGATTTTAAATGGAAAGATTATTTTTTCATTCAATGTTAACGACCAAGCTAGCTAGTATCGTGACCATGATTTGCTAGGTCTGACAAATCTTTTCCAGTAGTCCCTGAATTTCATAGTTCAAAAAGCAGTTAAAGGGTGAGACCCTTGGTGTCCTATAACAATAATTCTATTAAGTTATAATAAGTAAGAGGAAACTTTAATTTAAAACAAGTAATTAAAAAATAGTCCAGTTTACGCTAATCGTATGGGTGTTCATCTTCCTTCCAATAGTGGTAGGTCACGCGTCACACAATACAAATAGAGAAAATAAAGGGAATTAAAGGTAAAAATTCCCCAGCCCCACTATATTCTACAGACATTGCCCCTTCAGATTTTTATCTGTTCTGGACTCAGTTATCTTGCAGGATTGAGAATAAAATGGAAGTATTCCTTGCAAACTAATAAACAAATGGGATAGAAAAGTTTTAAAATATTGGAAAAGAATTGTAGGAGAATATTAATAAAACTGTTTTCATAAAATTTTTACTTAAGGAATATATTTTCATATCAGACGCAAACTTATGCAGACATCCAATAGTGGTTAACACATTCTAACCTTGATTCCAAACCCAGCTGATCAAGATGTGAGTGTGCGTTAAGATATCGCGCATACACATACGCACACGGTGTACGTGTGTCGCAGTGTGGGTGTGAGGTACGGGTATCGCAAAACACACATAACGTGAACAACAACCGACTAAAATCACTATTTATTATGTAAGGCGCGGAATACTGACGGAATAATTAAAACCGGTAGGCAGCATAAGCATGTATGGTAGCATTGAAATTTGAGGACGTTTGTGTGCAATATGTGATTTTAACTTAACAAAGAAACCACCTTGAGTTTAGACAAAATGTTTTTTAGTAGCATAGTTTTTAGTAGTATTTATTTGATATTTTTACACGGATATTTCGGAAAAATTATTAACTAACATTATAATAAATGGATATAATATAAATGAAAACATATACAGCTAGAACTGTGCGTAAAAAACGTGTGAAATCGTTTTTTAATCAAACAACACAAATGACGGGATTGAGCACATGCTTATTTAATACATCATATATACATATATCTTATAGTTTAGTGTTAAGCTTCACAAAGCAAAGAAAAAAATAAATTTTATAATCTAACGGGGCCCAAACATATTCGAACATGTTCAGCGAACATTTTGGTAAAATTGGTGATAACATGCTAGAACTTTCGTGGGTACGGCAAGCATTTTAGAAGATCTGTATGTATGGAAACGGGATCAAATTGTTGTTCGGGCCCGTATCTCCACCATCTTCGGATGGGATTCTGGGATATCTTTTCTTGGTATCTGACTGTAGAGGAAGAGATGGGAGCATTGTGCTCAAACAATGGGTGAATACAATCTGTGTACATTGGGATTATTACTGTAGAGCAGTAAAGCTTAAATACAACGTAAGATAAGTACCGGAGGGGATATAGAACCAGCAGTAGTTAAAAGATGAAAAAGAAAATATGTATACCCAAATTTCATAAAATATTGAATAAGTAAAAACTCCATTGCGTAGAAAAATAAATAACTATTATTATTTTTTAACTCTGCGTAAAACAAAATTAGCAGACTGAGATAATTGGTCCGGGAAATCGTCAAATCTTTGATCACCAAACACAGAATGAAGATAGGGTGAAACACAACATTTTAATAAAAAATAAGAAATATTTTTTTATTCATTAAATATTCAGTAATTTAACAACAACAAAAACAGCATCCATAATGATCCGCTCACTAGCAATTTAAGAATTCAGAGGTAGAAATTGTTTTAGAAGACAGAATATTAGTGTTAATTGGATTTTTTTTAAGTGAATAAAAAAACGTAGATTTGTAAAAGTTTTCGCGAAACGTTTTGATGTCACTTACTAGCTTAACTCGACGACTTACAGAATATCACGAGATAAAAGGGTTACAAATTTGTGGAAGGTTTGAGATTACTATCAGGCCTAAATTATGCAAGATGTTGGTAGTGACTATACAAAGAAACTTAATTATTATCAGCGGAGGGGAATTTCACATTTTCAAGTAGTAAGATAGGAAAAGTGAGGTTATATTGTACATATAATAAAAAAAAAAATTTTTTAAATTTACTGGCAAAGCACCCAATTTTGGGTGATACCTGAAATTCTTCATACTAAAATATGATTATACATGTTCCTCTTTCTGTCAATAAGCGAGTTGTCACACTCCACGTGGCCAGAACAATACAAGTACGCAAATACAGGTGCATCCACACGATGTTGTGTTTATCAAAGCATGGTACGTTAACTTGATCTACATACCTGTCTCTTACTTCCTCCGTGTATTCGGATCTTCACTATTTCGGTATTGAGGATATCGATGAACCCACGAATTCTAGTGGTGGGGATCTAGGTTAACTCAATTGGCCGTTTTGGTCGCCAATAGAAAAATGGATAATCGAACATAAAAAACATCAATATACTCATTTCATCGGATATATTATACTAGACAAGAAGATCTTTATCAAAAGCTGATAGGTTTCTGGTTTTGGCAATGTAAAAATAAGAAGGAAATTTTTATTTACTTGTATAATCGAGGTAATATAACAATTCAATATCACCTCCTCTTTTCAGGTAAAAGACAAAACATCAATCTAAGAGAAAAAATATATAAATTGTGCTAAATATAGAAGATGGCGAGAGAATGATTCACCTTGTAATATTAAATACCGATATCGGGTCCTTGGGTGATAAAATTTACAAACATCTTTCATTCCAAAACGAAATTCTATATGTTGTTGAGTATTCTTATTACAGTTAATTATACAATAGCATAGTTATGACAAAATAACTAGGACATCGATAAGACTAAATAAACCAATACAGGTGTACACCACGTTTTTTTTAAGAGGTGTCTTAATTCAGCTTGTTTTATCTTTAGGGCACCTACTTTTACAATTCTTTAAGATCATTGTACTTCTTCACAAAATAATGTACATGTGTTCTACATAACGTAATCCAAAATGAATAATGCAAATCTCCAACAGTTGTTTCCAATGAACAAGTGAATAAATGAGTTTATTACGGGACGAGAGCGAATGCAACGCGGATTATGAAATGCATAAGAGTTCTTTGATAGGTTATGTTAAGACTTATTTTCCCTCAAAGGAGAAAAAACACATACTTTTAGATTATTTAATATGAAGTTGATAAAAGATTCAAGATTTATTAAAGATATCTCAGAGAGACGAAGCAACTTATGAAAATGGAAATGTTTGACTTAACATAATACAGGGCTTACGACCTGCCGGCTGTCGGCTCATACGACCTACCTCACTCTTCATTCTCCACTCTTTTCTTGAGAGCCTATTCTTAACATGCCAACTTTGAATGTCGGAGATTAAAATGGCTACAATAATAGACACACGAAATAAACACAATACGGCGTTTGAAAATGATGCGGAATGCACTGAAACACGTGCCACAATAGTTTTTTTAAAATATGTAGTTGTATTTACTAAGAAAAACTTAAATTAAAAATTAATAGACACCTGCTACATTTTTGTGTGCTCATAATCAATACCATCATAACCATATAAGTACAATACTGGATGTCGAGAAATGTACATAATCCTACTTATAGTATATAAAATAAACAAGTGGATCTTCACTTCAGAATTGGATTAATATGACGATAGACGAGTTTTAATGAACCTAATTGAACGCAAAAATTTCTCCCAGACAGAAAGAGCAAACTCGTCGATCAATATGGTATCACAAACTAAGGAAGGAGCGGTAAAAAGCTGTAAACACGAAGCGTATTTCCATTTCTAATGTGCGGACGTAATACGAGTTATTGGATTCATTCATCCGTGCACGCTCACTGCAGAGCGACACTACACAAAACGGCCGATGGATGGTAAACAACGATAATGGATAACACAAGGAAAAACAACGCAATGTTTATAAACGGACGGTTACAAATCGACAATTTGCGCTATTCATTCATAACAATCCAGGCAACAATCGTTGTAAAATCTACGGGATATATATACAATACCGTAGTAAAATGCAATAACAACGAAGAGTACAATGCACCAAGAATTTGTATCAACCATAATAGGTGCACCACGCGACAATAGATTTGAATGAGACCAACAACAAATATTTAAATTTATATTTAACGGGCACAGCCGTGTTAATACGTCTAATCTGAGATAACATTTACATGCATACATGTACTACTTTCCTACCCATTTTACTACCCAAGGTCAAGAGTATTTTTTTGCATAATCACAATATAGTCGTATTGATACCTACAGAAGTTAAAAGGTTAATAAAAACAAACTAACAAATAGTGAACCGTGTTCTAAATTTACTGATCATGATAATTTTGGTAAATTGAATTAGTATTATCACAAACAATTAGCTTTCCATAAATTATAAAGCGAAAGGGAAATTTATTAAATCGCCTAAAGACGCTGAACAAAAACAATGTTGAATTAAGTGGATATAAAAGAAACGAAGAAGAATTCGCAGTTTCATTTGAATAGTCCGACCCAATTTGACCCGATTTGAAACTCCCGCACTAATCGGCGCGGTGAATCGTTTGCGGAGGTCGCGAAGTTAAGGAGCCAAGAGAGATCTTGCAGTTCGAGTGGAATGAGTCGGCTCCAGTTGAGTAATCGTCCGTGATGCACTCGGTTCGCGCAGTGCGGTGGGCGATTTGCGGAATTATTCTACAATGACGCGAATATTCCTAGAGAATCTCCCTCCGGAACTGGGTCACTTCTCACACCGAAGGGAAAGTAACACCAATAACAGAAAACTCGTCTCTGTTTTTTGCCGTTCCGATTGCGACGATAGTAAATTCATATTCGCGGGGAAATAAAGCATCGTTAGGAAGCTGGCTATTCAGAATCGTATCCGTTAATTAAAATTTATAATGGAACCCCGCCCCTCTACTAAAAACAAACAAGACTCCGACTGATTTTGAATAATATACCATTTATGGCGCCAAATACAATCGACTGGTAGGAAAGCAACTAGGACCATAAAAATTGCAAGACATAATCGACAACCGCTTTTCTTTAATGTCCACGGAAAAAAACAATATCTAATTTGATTTTTTATCGGTAAGATTAATACGTACTGACTGCCGTTTTCTAATCGCCTTTAAGTCTCTTTTCACAAAACTAAATTTTCCATTTTACTTATCTGTGTAGATATTGAGTTTATAATCCCAGGCGAGCATAGGATACAGCGCATGCAGTGTTTTTTTTTCAATAGAACACGTCATGAAATAAAATTTAAAAATTATTTTAGAAATAAAATAAATCTGTTTTATTTTATCGGACATTACTAAGAGCAATTTCGACATTTGAAATATTGTAATTAATGGGGCGAGATAAATGACATAAGAAATTTATCAACGCAATCAATATTAAGGCTAGATATATCTATCAGATTTCTTACCCAATATTGGAATAACTTAAATATGGATGAGAACAAATCGAATCCGTTATGTCCTAGCCACGCAGCCTGTGCAGACCGAATCTGAAAATCACGACTAGCCAGAAATAGAATCCAAGGAGAGGAGAAGTGGGCGAGAAATGATTCACCACTCCATCGATATTATAGAGGTTATATGGTCGTGCTGAGTTCGAGTTCAACTATTCTGCGACCGAGTACGGAAGTCAGAGAAATGAATTCATTTAATTTCGCGGAGTGGAATCTAATTCGCTAAACACGGTTGTTGAATGTGAAAATCTGAGATAATTGATAGTCGATAATTAAACACGCCACAGGCTGATCAAGATCAAAGAGCAGAAAAAGTGGTGTACCGTTGAAAACATACATTGCTTACGCCGGAATAGAAAGTTAATTCAATATGATAAGATCGTAAATCAATCAAATACCTTTGGACAACACCCTAATTTTTAGAGGTTTTCTCTCCGTTAGAAATTTGTTGACAATAACCGATAATTTACAAAGAGTTTCTTATTAAAACGTTTGTCCCTTTTCAGTCGCTTAGCTAACTTAGTAACTGTCTAGAAAGCTTTTTCCAAGAACTAACGCGTAAATAATTACTGATAAATTATCCCGAGCCACCATTATCTGTAGCAGGATCTAATCTGTTTTCAATTTCCAAAGATTCAACTACTTTTTATAAAATCTTCATATAATGTTTATTTATCCTTTCTAATGTAATTAGATTAGAGAACTTTCATCTATCATGAGTGATGCTGAATGCGGACTTTTTCCTTTTCTCCGCCATATGCAGGGTCAATTCGCTAATGATATGTACATCCAATTAGGATTTTTTAATAGCGTTTTTTATTTGGATCAGTGCCTATGGACATTGAACCACCATAGTTGAGGTCGGTCTGATGACTATCATGTGATTTTTTTATTATTCGTAAGGCGGGAAAAAACTTTTATAAGGTTTTCCAGTTCAAGTGGATTCATCATCTTGATAAAAGTTAATTAGATGGTAATTTTAGCTCACTGGTTAAGTTTTTTATTTGACCGAAAAGATTTATCATATTCACGATTGACGATACTAATGATGGTTAATCACGACGTATTAATATACCTTGACAAAATGCGACTTCATAAAAAGATTGCGTTATTCTTCAAGATGTCAGACGTCAGAGTTGGACAATTGCAACGATTCAAATTTTTAATTCAAGTTTTACTTAGTGAATACCACTATTTCTTAAAATCTATCGTGACACATGTTTCGATGCATTCCGTATCATTTTCGTGTTTGTTTGCTAAGTAAAACTTAAATTAAAAATGGATAGATTTTACCACAAATTGACTGCCGAATCAATAATGAAATGATTCATATAGCGTTTGATTTGGCTATTCTAGAAACGAACTGCAGACTCGGGTTTTAAATTATGGAAAAGAGTGGTTTCGTGTGCACAGGTAGTTATCTCTCTTCATGACCCTAGTCGGGAGTTGATCTTGGCTCCACGATAGAGTCGGGTGGAAAGTATCTGAAGATGGTAGATGATACTCACAGCTCCTCCCGTTGTCGCTGCGACAGCACCATTTTCATTGTGGCCGTGATCCGGCTGGTTGGTGTACCGCTCGGCGGGCGGCCCCGCTGCTGTGTGCCGGCGCGGGGCCGGACTGGCAGGTGACTGGGCCTTACCGGGCCGGGGGCCTCACCGTCCACACTACTACCGCACGACACAACACTCACTGACCGCTAGCGACTAGCTGCTAGCCTGGTAGTCACACGCGCACACACTTGTTTTTCAATAGGTGGAATTCGCTCTGGGAAGATCCATCGCCTAGTGAGAAAAAAAAAACAAAATATATTTAAAATGGTAAGCATAATAATTAATTTATATATTAAATGTTAATTCAAACACTGATTTCTTGATATTTTATTTATTGTTTCGGCATTAAATTTGTGGTAAGACATGACGAAATTTTAAATGAAAAACACTTGTTTTTTTACCACTGATTTTTCGAGTCTACTAAGTTGTATTTTATTGTTTAATAAAAATGAATGTGAAGATTAACTATGAAGTCTTCACATTCGTTTGAAAAAACCATACCTAGGCGAAACAATCGTCACAAAATTGATTTTAATGTGTTTTTTAAACAAGAAAATTCAGTTTAGTAGACTCAAAAAATGAGTGCTTAATTTAACATTTAATACATAAATTAAAATGGAGTTCTACAAATGAAACGCTAAATCTATAAATAATGATTAATTGTTGATTACAAGATTAGACCCCATTTTATGGGGAACATCTATGAGATAAAAAAATATTAGATGTTCTTTCAATATTATCGTCGGCGAGATGTTTAACCCTGATGATGACATGGTTCTTCTCGAAACCGGTTGGAGAAAATATGTACCGATAAAAAAGTGGTTAAAAACAAGGTAGTTTTATTTTATAAAATGTGCCACAAAGTATCTGCGAAAAACATCCAAGAAAAGAAAATAAGTGAGATTAATATTACGGACGAAATACAAATTCTTGTGGGTGGGGTCTCATTCGTTAAGGCGTTACTGTAACTCTCAATAAAAACATTTCCGGAGATTACAAAAATATAGCCATAGCATTGTATGAATTTTGGCTCGCCTTGAAGTATCCCTAGGTGCTATAATAAATCATCCATGATTACAATTTCCATGGGAAATAATACATAGTATAGTGTACAAATAAAAACATAAATCTCCAATTAGAAATTGTAGAGCTGCAGCTATTGAATACAAATCATGTATTTTTTTTGTATCCACTCCTACAATGGCCAGACAATTCCTGGCCAATCGTTAAGAAGCCCACGCATCCGATAAATCGTTCGACAGATTTGCATTTCTAAACAGAGTGGTCATCCTTGAGTCTTTAGTCACTAATTTATGTAATAGTACATAATAATATGGAGTCAGCGTAGAGTAGTGTCCATAAGACAAAGAATACTGTGCCAAATAGCAATATACAAAGAGTAAGCGCCGTAAATGGCGTTCGAAGGTTTATTATGGACAAGTATTTAGTCCGATACTAAACCAAGTGGGTTTTTCTAGATCGTCGTTTTTTCCAGTTTGGTTAAATACCAATTAACGGATAATAACGCACTTTTTCACATAATAGTCACGTTACAATATTCTATTATATTGTGTTAATTTATTGTCGTGGTAGGAGGTGTGAGAAAATAATATCCAAATTATAAACAAGAGAAACGTTCTCAACAGCTAAATAAGTAGGCATTAATTACGTGGCAAAAACGTGTGATAGAATCGCGAGTAAATCATATGTAGAAAAGTAGTGAAAAAAGTAAATTATAGTCTTTTTATCTGTTTGATAGACAGTAAACACGATCCTTTGGGATCCAATAAAAACTATTTTAAAATTTACAATATTGACCAAGTTGCAACATTTTGAATAAGAGCAATTAACGGCTTAGTAAGTATAAAAAAAACACTATGTCAACATTCAATTGCGTTTTTCTCCAAACGACTTTTTTGAACTGGTGATCACGCTAACTCGAACACCAACTGTCCGATCATTGACGCGTTCTCCTAGTCATTGCGGTTTTAAATTTAATCTAAAACTAAAATTATTCAAATTCGTGATCATTCGTATAGAAATCTCGTTATTTCAACATTATTTTGGAGGAGTTCAATAAAGGATACCACACTACTAATATCTTTTGGATTGAACTGTCAACTCGTCTGTCAAACATAAGCACAGATAGGTATCAAGGGTTAAAATACGTGACGGTTCTTACGAGTATCTCGAACGAATTGAACGACTAATAAATAATCGTCAAGAAGAATAAGAAAAACTCTCCAACAAGAGGGTGGCGTAAAATTAATCACCCTATCGGAAGATGTTATAATTTTTGCAAATGGCATCGTACGTCAATCTTATTTGACATTTCGCTCACTCCTTTCAAGAACGTCATAAATCAAAAATCGTCAATTTTCAGTTGTGCATGTTTTTGGAATGCCCAGAAAATGTACTATATCCCAGCAAAAGAGGCATATTTTTTACTTAATATTTACCCGCTACAGGGCAGAAAGTGTTGTCTTTACATTTTGAAGAAAAGGTATTGTTTTTTTTTTTAATATACTAAATATTTTTCAAATGGAGAAAAAACCTTCGGGTTTTACCTAAAAATATCAGTTGCGCAGTAAAAAGTTCAATAATTGGTTGATATTTATTTTTAATACATTGTATTATATTTTTAAAGTTTAAAAACGTTCTCCTGAATAATCAAGTGTTTTGATTTATGACGTTCTTGAAAGGAGTGCGCGATTTGTGAACTAGAAAGCTGCAGTATACAAATAAATTGATAAAACGGGCATAAATGTGTATTAACACTGGCAGCACCCACTTGACGAATAACATGGTTTCCAATTAATAGAAAAAATATAAAGATCCAAATAAAGATTTCCATCACGCAGAATGTTTTTTTAAATTTTATATCATCATCTTCTTCTTCTTCATATTGTTGTAGGCCTTGTGGCCTGTTTTTACGAGGGATTAGTCTCCTGCGATGTCGATTCCCAGCTATCGACCCATCTCTTTGGTGGTCTGCCCGGGAGTCGTCTACCATCTATTTCATAAAATAAAGTTTTTAAAAACAACATTGGAAGATTAATTTTGCGCCACCTAAATTTGTTTGTTTCTTGCAGCTTCACAAATGTCAAATATAATTGACGTACGATGTCATTTGGAAAAATTATAGCTTCTTCCCATAGGGTGATTAATTTAGCGCCACCAATTAAGTTCACCAAGCACATGAATGTCGAGTATGTACTAGGGTCACATTATGAGACAATAGACCGGTAGCGATTCCTCCCGGAAATAACGGCAGAATAAATACATGCAGAAAGAAGTCATGGCTCCGCAACACAAGGGATCAAACGTGCTGAGGATTTATTTTTGCTGGTAAGGGACTTAATCCCAGATATACCAGAATACCAATTAACCTTTATTGATTGCAGATACACAAGAGATTGGTTACAAGGCGCCCGATATGATTGATAAAAAAGGACTTGTGAGAAATAAAATAAGGAAGGTTATTTAGTAGGCGCTTCGGATTGGGTGATGTCACCAATTCGAGGAATTCGGTTATTTACATTTAGATCGCATGTACAAATTAATGTTTAGTTTTGTGTATTATAAAGCAACTAATATATCGTCTGGGCTAACTTCTCAAGAGAGTTGACCATCACATGGAAATCATCCATCCCAAAAATACACTTGTATTATAATTCAATATACTTACACATGGTTACATTGCATTTGTGAAGAGGTATACAATATACCTTGAGGTAGTACTTTACGAAAATTGCGCTAATTAAATTATCCAAAAATATTTTTATTTTTATTATATGGAGTATATTGTTACATTTAGCACAAGTAATACTTTTATAGTGTGCAATTCGAATATGACGCAATTGTTCTTAAGCTGAGTAGACACTGAGGGAAAAATTTCAGGGATATTATCAGTAGTTTCTATGGAGACTAATATTTTTCTATATATCAACTCACTGGACGGATAATCTCATATAATTTGAGTTGGCTCGTTTCAACTACTAATCAATACTCTCGAGACAACGATGACGTCATAAAGAATTAATTGACCAAAATCTCGATTAATAAAGACCATGCAAAACAAGACTGCGGATTCCTAATAAAATAATGCGATAGGTTATCCGTGCAAAATTAATTTAACATCAGATCTGTCACCACATTTTTTTTGCATTAGTTATCTCGTTGACCTTTGACAAATATAAGATGACACAGTACAGCGACAGTTAACATTAAAATAGAAGTGTAATATCAGTTTTTTACAAAAACTACAGTATTTTCTGCAGTTGAACGTAAGCACGATAAACAATGACATTGAGTTCGAGGAGATAGGAGAAAACTAATTCTCGTTTTTATCGCACATAAATTGCGAGCGAATTAAAAATATAACATGTGGCGATGATTGATCATCACAAAGGCTGGTCTTTAGCCATAATTATAAAACTACTTATTTGGCATACAGCTGCTAGACTATTCTGTTGAAAAGACGTCAGAAAGCGAATCGATGAAGATGTAGAGTTGCAAATTTGCAAATTCCAACAGGAAACTTCAAATGTTGGCTGTATAAATATATTGGCAAACAACAACTCTGACAAAACCCCTAGGACACCAACAAAATCGGGTAAGTTAATCACAAAATACAATTACTTCATCAGAAAAATATTTCTCAACGGCCATTTTGGAAAAATGACGGATATCGTTTTACGAGATTTCATAATATTTTACAGACAATTTAAGGGAAAAGGCGAAACATAAAGCAAAATGTAATAAAAATATAATGATATAAATACTTACAATTACAAAAAATGTATAATATATCCAAAATTAAACATAATATCGAACCAAAACCGACACTTGCACAATTGAGCACCACGGCAACTGTCGTTGGGTCGTTTTAAAACTGACTGAATTTGTCGACAGAGGGAGAAATTCAGATGCTCGACAATTCGAATAGCGAACGCAGCGCCGCCACTTAACAAATAAATTGAATGTGTCGATAATGCAGTTTTCACCAAAGACTAAAATCTAGAAGTTTATTAGCAAAAGAAAAGGGAAGAGGGTGGGTAAAAGGAATGGACCTGTCGGGGCTGCGTCCGGACTGTATAAGGAATAAACCTTTACCAATCAACGAGTATTTTTTTGGTGGGTTGACCGATATTGGTGAATATGTCGGCAAATTTTTATTTATTATGTACAAGAAGTTAAAAAAATAATAATTCTGTAATGAAAACCATGTACAGAATTTCTGTCCAGATTCCTACTAAGAAGTTACTTATATGTTGATTATAAATGTGAATATCGCTCTATAATTTAGGCTCTTAGAAAGCGACGGTTAGTTATTTTTTAAATACCCCTATGGAAACATTTAGGTACTTTTTGCAATTTTTTTTATATGATAACCCTCAATACAAATGAAAATCTAATAACAAATGTCCGATTTGTGTGCGCTCATTTTGATACTCCCAGATCTGGTAGAACATTTCACACCCACATCTCGACATTTGTGTGTATAAATGTTGAAGCCGATGTCGATTGAATCGAACGAAGAATGCGAAAAAAAATAAAAAATGAGGTACGTGTTTACGTGAACATATTGGGTGTCTTTCACTTCTCCGATGTTCGGGTTAATAACTATTTTAGAATTGTATATACATTTGACCATATTCAGGACGTGGGAATCGTGTTTCATTATCATTTATGAATATTTATACGCTGTCATTTGCAAATGTGAAGGTATTTCCAGGTATTTGTGACGGTTAATGGGGATTTCGTTTCAGATCAAAGAAATGGTAGCGAATGTGGATTGGGCGAATGTTGCCCCTGATAACGATAATAATAACACGATGGCCTATCTATTCCCAACCGAAGTACCTTCCAACAGGGTCGGTGTGGCTAAAGCTGTCCTCACCTGCAGACCAGACTCGCACCCATTCCCCGAGAGGACGTTATTACTTCACCAACCTGTCAAGGTGAGCCTACTTTTGTAACCAATTATTCTTATACGATATACCAAAATATATTGTGCCTGTGATTCCGCGTATATATCACTTCAAAATCATCGATTATCAGGTTTGATTGCCTTATAAATAATTTCTCAGTTTGCTAGGATTGTTTTTAATTTTGATTTTTTTGTTTAGATTAGTTATTCAGAGTAAATTTGTAACTCAATAAATTAATGTTCATTAACTACCCACTCACTTCATTACAATTGCTCTCTTGAACAATACATTTATGTATGTGACTTGTAAACTTAAGGTATGTGAGTAATATGTGACCAATTTATGAACCATAATGTTTCTGTCATAAAAAATAACATTCTTTCCATATTTTACACTGAATATGATTAGTTATTCAGAGTAAATTTGTAACTCAATAAATTAATGTTCATTAACTACCCACTCACTTCATTACAATTGCTCTCTTGAACAATACATTTATGTATGTGACTTGTAAACTTAAGGTATGTGAGTAATATGTGACCAATTTATGAACCATAATGTTTCTGTCATAAAAAATAACATTCTTTCCATATTTTACACTGAATATGATTAGTTATTCAGAGTAAATTTGTAACTCAATAAATTAATGTTCATTAACTACCCACTCACTTCATTACAATTGCTCTCTTGAACAATACATTTATGTATGTGACTTGTAAACTTAAGGTATGTGAGTAATATGTGACCAATTTATGAACCATAATGTTTCTGTCATAAAAAATAACATTCTTTCCATATTTTACACTGAATATGATTAGTTATTCAGAGTAAATTTGTAACTCAATAAATTAATGTTCATTAACTACCCACTCACTTCATTACAATTGCTCTCTTGAACAATACATTTATGTATGTGACTTGTAAACTTAAGGTATGTGAGTAATATGTGACCAATTTATGAACCATAATGTTTCTGTCATAAAAAATAACATTCTTTCCATATTTTACACTGAATATGATTAGTTATTCAGAGTAAATTTGTAACTCAATAAATTAATGTTCATTAACTACCCACTCACTTCATTACAATTGCTCTCTTGAACAATACATTTATGTATGTGACTTGTAAACTTAAGGTATGTGAGTAATATGTGACCAATTTATGAACCATAATGTTTCTGTCATAAAAAATAACATTCTTTCCATATTTTACACTGAATATGATTAGTTATTCAGAGTAAATTTGTAACTCAATAAATTAATGTTCATTAACTACCCACTCACTTCATTACAATTGCTCTCTTGAACAATACATTTATGTATGTGACTTGTAAACTTAAGGTATGTGAGTAATATGTGACCAATTTATGAACCATAATGTTTCTGTCATAAAAAATAACATTCTTTCCATATTTTACACTGAATATGATTAGTTATTCAGAGTAAATTTGTAACTCAATAAATTAATGTTCATTAACTACCCACTCACTTCATTACAATTGCTCTCTTGAACAATACATTTATGTATGTGACTTGTAAACTTAAGGTATGTGAGTAATATGTGACCAATTTATGAACCATAATGTTTCTGTCATAAAAAATAACATTCTTTCCATATTTTACACTGAATATGATTAGTTATTCAGAGTAAATTTGTAACTCAATAAATTAATGTTCATTAACTACCCACTCACTTCATTACAATTGCTCTCTTGAACAATACATTTATGTATGTGACTTGTAAACTTAAGGTATGTGAGTAATATGTGACCAATTTATGAACCATAATGTTTCTGTCATAAAAAATAACATTCTTTCCATATTTTACACTGAATATGATTAGTTATTCAGAGTAAATTTGTAACTCAATAAATTAATGTTCATTAACTACCCACTCACTTCATTACAATTGCTCTCTTGAACAATACATTTATGTATGTGACTTGTAAACTTAAGGTATGTGAGTAATATGTGACCAATTTATGAACCATAATGTTTCTGTCATAAAAAATAACATTCTTTCCATATTTTACACTGAATATGAAAACAGACAAATAATTTTGAAAAGTAATTTTTTTTTGTTATAGAGTGAAATGTGAAATATTTCCAATATTTAGTTGGAAGAAATCACATTGATAATTGTTGATGTTTTTTGTTGACATTTCTTGATGAAACTCCATTGTTAACAGTGGAAATTGTTTCTAACGAACACATTTCATGGGAAAAATTGGTTATCACAAAGAATATTGTGGTGTTGACAAAGTATTATTTATAGTTATTTTATTTTAAGGGGCATCACAATCATAATATTCTCACACATAAACCATAACATAATTAACAATTACCATAAACCTATGAATGATACCTGTACTTAGATTTTTTTTTTGAGGTCAATGGATCTTGCATCACTTATGTCACTGCGACCATATAAGGTCTATTGTTACCTCCCTCTGTATCACAGCTCACTCTCAAGACCTGCATGTGTCATGTAACTCACGACCTGTCTTGGTGGTAGGAGCTTCCAGTAGTGGTCCTCCAAGGATGTGACTTTGTTTGCGAGCGAGTGCGTCACAATTATTGAGAATGTGGATTGGTTTTTCGTTATCTGTACTTAGATACTCATACTTATAAATGATACATTTAAATTTCAAGTTAGCCAAACAATGTATTAATTAATTCCAATTATTTTTTGTTTTATTTTAACTTTATATATATTTTAACTTTATATGTCCACCTCCGTAGTGTAATGGTCAGCACGCTCAGCTACCGTTCTGGAGGTCCCGGGTTCGATTCCCAAGGGGGGTAAAATAAATATGAGTGATTTTTTCACTGTAATATTTATTCAATATTACCATGGACTGGTACCTGAAGCGGAGGGCTGATCACCTTTCCTTCATGTGCAAACGATCAAGATAACACTGCGTTTATATGACACAGTGCCCTATGCACCATTGGGGTGCGGATAAGGGTTTTATTATTTTATTATTATTTTATTATTATTATATATAGAAAAAAATGTACATTGGCGGGCTTATTGCCAAGAAGCGATATTTTTCAATCAACCAAAAAAAGACTAGTGATATTGGTCAAAACGTTTGATGCCTTATATGCTATTTGCAATCAGACGGTAGATAGTGCTTGAACATGAAGTATGCAGAAGGGTTCGTAAAGCGTAGATAATTTAAACAGTAAATGGTAGATAATTTAAACAAATTCTGATTACAAGAACTAAGAGAGCGCTGTATATGATGTGTAAACCATATATAATATAATAATAAAATCCTTATCCGCACTCCAATGGTGCATAGGGCACTGTGTCATATAAACGCAGTGTTATCTTGATCGTTTACACATGAAGGAAAGGTGATCAGCCCTCCGCTTCAAATACCAGTCTAGGGTAATATTGAATAAATATTACAGTGAAAAAATCACTTATATTTATTCTTACCCCCCCTGGAAATCGAACCCGGGTCCTCCAGAACGGTAGCCGAGCGTGCTGACCATTACACTACGGAGGCGGACCATATATAGGGTGTTTTTTTTATAGGGTGTTTTTTTTATAGGTCAGGTTTTTAAACTGGCAACATTGTTTCTACAGACTGTCTATTTGACAGTTGACATTTGATTCGTAGTCAGTATGTTTTGCCATTTCACCAGAATAGACTGACGTCAGAACAGCGAATTGTGCAAATTTATTTTTAAAACAATATTTAGCTTGATCCTCTTTTTCATTTATGAAATCCTTACTCTATCTACATGTATAAAACCCTTCAGTCCAAGCCAAAATAAATATACATAATGTTTCATACATACATAAGTATGCTATGCTTCATATCACATCGCACTAGGTTGTGCAGTTGTATCCCACAATTCGGTAATAAAAATATTATTTTCAAGAACACACTAGGTTGTGTGGTTGTATGCAACAATCCCGTAGAAAAAATATCCGTTTCAAGATCACACTAGGTCACGCGGTTTTATGATACAATCCTGTAAAAAATATCCTTATCAAAATCAAGCTACGTTGTGCGGTTGTATGCAACAATCCTGTAGCAAAAATATCTTTTACAAGAGAGTGCTCCCGTGGTAAAGAAGCTTTTCTGGACCAGTTTAACTATAATGATATATTTATACAGGCCAAAAAAAATTTAGTATCCTAGTTATGAGTAATATATAATTTCATAAAGAAAATCAGTTTATGTACGACCATGGAAGTACATCCGTAGCAATCAAATATAGTTGTTTTTTAGAATATGTATTAATGTTTTATATGAAATTAAAATTTGTTTAAGAAAAACACTTGTTTTTTACCACTTAAATTAATTTTATTATGACGACTAGTTTCGGAAGCTATGCTTCCATCTTTAGGTCTAAATATAAACTAAAAACAAACTAATAATAAGCTCAAGTGCTAAAAAACAAGTGTTTTTCTTTAACAATTTTATCATATCTTTCCACAAATGATTGCCAAAACAATAAATGAATTAAAATTTAATATTTTAGGTTGGGAGAGCAGTTGCCAAAATAAAAGCTGCACCCGACAATGCCATATTCGATTGCAAAGTTCTATCAAGGCATCATGCATCACTGTGGTACAATAATGGACACTTCTACCTTCAGGTGAGTTTAATACTGTTCATGACACGCTACATAAAGACTGTCTTATAAAATTACCAAATGCCTTATTAAAATTACATACAAAATATAAATAACGTAGGGAAATATCCGAATGAGAGAAATGACTTTGAAAGTCGGAGCAAAGCTTTAACATAAATTTTTTATTCATCATGTTAATGACAACATTGTGGACTACAAACTTAAATTAATTTTGAACGTTTAATGGTTTTGTTTTATTATTTTAATTGAAAATGTTTTTTTTAATGAATGGTGGATATTGCACTAACTCGCAATGTGATATTGTTCTTGTCTAATTATTAATGGCTATCTAGGCTATCTTACGAATTGATAATCAGCTAGAAGTGAGTTACAGTATTACGTTTACTTTACAGGATACAAAAAGCAGTAACGGCACATTTGTGAATAATCACCGCTTATCTGAAGGATGCAAGGAGTCCGCCCCCTACGAGGTTTGTTCCGGGGATATTGTGCAGTTTGGTGTAGATGTCCTGGAGAATTCTTGCAGCGTGAGTGAAAATTCTTTGCATTGTAGTCTTTTATTTTATAATTAAAATGTAACTTTGTTTTAAAATCACTATAAATATTTTATTATAACCTAACCGCTTCTTTATAAAGACTGCTTAATACTAAAACACTATCTACTAAACAATATTCAAAATATTTTGACGGTTAGGGAAAGAAGCGTACGTAGATCTCAATTGGCTTTATTTTTTAGTTACTACAAGTTGTTTTATTTTAATTCTTAAAATTGCAGTGTGATTTTCACATCACCCAAAAAGAAAAAAAAATAGTAACTAACTAACCATCATGCCGTTTCTCCACAGGCGTAGGCGGAAATAATAAAATGCCACACCAATCTGTCTTTGCAGATAATCTTCGGCTCTTCCACATTCATGCATCTACTCATACATACTCGCCAATTATTCTTCTCTTATCGACTCCTGACCTAACCACTTTCAAGTAGTTGAAATACTCAAAACAACCAAAAACGGAATAAATTAATACATCCAAAAAAGGAGAAATAATAATAATATAACTTTTTTCTTTATTTTCTTTGACGGGTATCACTGCTTTTATTATAAGACTGCATAAGTATAAGGAAAGTGGAAAATGCATTTGAAAAATTAAAATTAAAACATTCAAGACATTAAAATGCATTTCCACCAAAAAATATCAGTAGACCATTTCGATTTATTGAAACAAAAATATACCATCCAAATGACGGAGGCAGCTAATGAGAAACATGATCACAAAAAATAAATTAGTGAGGAGATAACAGTTTGTTTATTTTTTTAAATTGTTTAATAAAAACATTAGCATATTTTTAAATACATATATTCATTTAACTAGCAGTACCTGGCATCCCAATTTCAACAATATTTTTTGTTTAATTTTTGTAATTAAAGCATTATGGCACATGTGTAAAAAATTCTTTCCTATCTTAATTTAATAAGAACTCTCTTTATTACACAGGAGATACCAAAATAGTCACCAAATAAATTATATTCACATTAAAACATATATATTATTTAAAATCATACCCTGTTCAACGATAAAAAAATTTGTAAATTTTAAAATAAAATTGCCTAAATTTTTTAAGCAAATAATTTTTTTTTCACCTGCATAATTTTCATTTTATTTGAAACCCGGTTTTACATTGGGGTAGCTGATTCATTCTCTTATATACACATTATCTTTAATGGTTTGTTTTTGCACTGTAGGTTACTCATGGCTGCATAGTGGCGACACTGAGACTGTACCTTCCTGACGGGAAAGAAGCTAAAGCGTCTCAGAGCACTATTGTAAAGTCACCAACACACATCGAGGACCTATGTATCCTCAACAATATAATCCAGGTTAGAATCTTAACTTAATGTGAATTTGCAGAAATGTGCAACCTCTAAATATAACACCTAGACCAGTGGTTCTTAACCTGGGTTCGATCGAACTCCAGGTTAAAAACCGAACTCCAGGTGAGTCAGTCTCCCGGGTTTGGCGAGGTCAAAACACACGCCCAACTTATTGTACAATATTATGAAAAATCCTAAAACGTATGATATATTCATTTATCCGATAGATCTAGTATATTATTTGAAAGGAATATATAAAATATTATGAAAAATTATGCAACTTATGATATCTTCACAACATTTTGAGTGTGTCCAAATACTTGTTCACAAAATCTGGATTATCTCCAATTACAGGAGTTATTTATAATATGATATATTCATTTATCCAATAGATCTAGTATATTATTTGAAAGAAATATATTAAGCTAGCAATATTTTTTTCCAATAAAGGGTTCTGTGATTGCGCATATGAAACTGATGGGGTTCGGTGAAGAACCACTGACCTAGAGTAACAATTTCTCAGGTTACTTTTAAAATATTAAATAAGTACTTAAAAATAAATCTTTTAAGCTTAAATTATTTTCAATATCAAATTTTGGTAACCGATAAGAGTAAGTACTTTGTAATAGGATTTATTAACCAAAATGGATTCGTCCGAGACAACAGCTCAGGATCGGGAGATATAATGCGTTCCCTGCAGAATCACAGCACTGAAGTCACACATGGCCTTGTAATTGTATATTTAGATCATTCAAATGGGTAATTTTATATTAAATCATTTGAATACGATTTGAATTTTTTTAATACTCTTCTGAAACTTTTTTGATTTTTTGTAAAACCTATTTCTTTTCTTAATTCGCGTGCCATGCAAAATTGTCTCCCGTGCCACCTATGGCATGCGTGCCACAGGTTCGCAATCCCTGTCAAAAACCCTTACCTGGTAACTTGAAGGATTCAGTATTACACAGTTCACTGAATGAACTGTCACGGTCAACCGTTCACAATGAATTTTTACCGAGTGGAAAGGGAAACAGTAAGGACAGGGTTGCCAACCTTAGAGACACATGCTAAAATTCCTTGCCAACCAACAACGTGCTAAATTTTCTTTTGTCTGGTTGCGCAGGAGGCGGTGCAGCGCGAGCAGTTGTTAGAAGCCAAGCTGCACTCGCTGCGGAAGGTGGTGGAACGGTGCGCGGGTGCGCTGGGCGAGGCGTGGCGGGCGCTGTGTGCCGAGGAGCGCCTGGTGGCTCGCGTGCACTTTCTGGAGCGCCGCCTCGCCGCGCTGCAGCCCACGCAGCCCGTCACCGAGCTGCAGCAGCTCATCCAGGACAAGCACCAATACGAGGTCACTATATCTAGAAAATTAAGCTTCCAGGTATTCTCTGTGATGGTAACCAGAGTGGCCCGTGTTAATATGGTGCAAACCGGGACAACTATGATTGCAGCCAGTAATGAATGTAAACTTTTTGAGATTGCAACTAAAAATACAAAAAGTTAAATTTTAACTGCTACTTATTTTGCTTGTTTTGAAGCATAAAGATGTACATATTAGATTGTTCTTAAGTAATTTGATTTATTCATAATTATCACCCATGCAAATAGTTACCTGTTGACAATAAATGATGCGCTAGCGAGCTTGCTTTCTACTTTTAGCACATAATAAATGTGACAGATTGTGAGCACGCACCGACGTTGTAAGCGCTCAAAAATATGACTAGGACTAAATTATCCCATGATCATTTGCCACTTCCAACCAAATATCTGAGCAGCAGGGATAGTTTACTAAGCCTTTTAAACTTGTGTTAGGACGCTGGTATCTTTTCTATCTGATATTTGGTTAAACACGCAGGTTCAGTGTTTTACAAAGATAAGTAGAATAGACTTATAGAATGTTAATATGTCCGCAGACAAATGCTACGGAAGCTTTACGTGTCGCCCAAGAAGAAAAGTTGAAACTTTTAAACCAAGTTCGCAGCATCCAATGGTCCGCGTCCTCATCACAAGAAGAATGTGATATACTGAGAGGACACGTGGATCGATCACATCAGGATTTACAGGTGAAATTATTAAAAATATCATCTATTCTTTAGGTTCTAACCAAATTACCTGTTTAAATAATGAAGTTTTTTTAAAACCGTAAAATTAGGTAAATAAAAAAAAAAGATTTACAAATTGATTTTTCTTTCAGGATCTTGGTGAAAGAAAGTCAGCAATAGAGAAAGAGCTCCAAGAGTCGAAAGAGGCATTACAAGAAGCCAAACGCCGGATAGCGCACTATGAGGTTTTACTGTTGTCAGATATGATTGGAACCAATGAAGAGGTTTGTTATACAATTTTATTTCCAATTAAAAACTTTATCCTTAAATGTTGATTAATTAAAAATAAGTTAAATCTGTATCCTTTTTATACTTCTGTATTTATTTAATTGTTATTACTTTATTTTAGAATCACAGCACTACAGAAAATGGCTACGGGGAAAAGGTTGTCTCTGAGAATTCGGAGAATATTGCTCTCATTTGGGAAAAACTTGGGAAGACCGATCAAAAAGAATCTTTATCTGATATCATCAAAGGCTTATATGAAAATGTTGATTGTAAAAAGGTAAACTCCTAATTAATATTTTCTTTGTAATTCTTTGCCGGGGATACTTATTGCTACTTTAATAATTTTGAATATTGATCTTTTTAATGATGGTAAAATAATTTCAGGTCGGGACTGTTTTCAAAATACCCAATAATGTGAAAGAGTTAGAAGTAAAACTTTACAGTTTGAAAAATGAACTGTGGAAATTAGAAAATAATAGATCAGGTAAAAAAAGGATTCAATATTTTGCACTCACTAATATAGTACCCAAAAGGATTGGTTAAGGAATGCCTAGAATTGTAAGGAGTAGAGGAGACACAACGGAAGAGATCTTCATCCAGCGGTGGGCGGATGCGGATTGAATGAGAGATATTAAATATACAGTTCAAACATATCGCTCACTCGTCACGTCAAGAACGTCATAAATAAAAAAATTGATTTTTCAGGAGAACGTTTTTAAAGTTTAAAAATATAATACAGTGTATTAAAAATAAATATCAAGCCACTTATTGAACTTTTTACTATGCAACAGATCTTCTTAGGTAAAACCTTAAGGTTTTTTCTCCATTTGAAAAATATTTAATATATTTAAAAAAATAATTAAACAATACCTTTTATTCAAAATCCAAAAACAACGCTTTCTGCCCTGTAGCGGGTAAATATTAAGTTAAAAATATGCCTCTTTGCTGTATTTAGTACATTTTCTGGGCATTTCGAACACATGCACAACTGAAAATTGACAATTTTTGATTTACGACGTTCTTGAAAGGAGTGAGCGATATATGTTATTGTTTCGTTAACAACTCACTTATGTTACGACTTCTTTACAAGGTTTGTGGATTTGATCGCTCATCACTGGACATTACATTTTATTTATTATTGTAGCGTACATAGTGCTCTATCAGTTGAAGATGGATATAACAACTGTTTTGTATTTGCAGAAGACAAGGCTAATGATAATTCAGATCGGGGTGAGCCGCACACAGTTATAGATACCAACACCGACGCGAACAAGGCCAACACTGACTATACTTCCACTCAGAACTCTGACTCCACCAAGATGTCCATCGTAGATGAAGAGCATAATGAAGTGGAGACCATAGTGCAAGAAAACAAAGAAACAGATAGTCTCAATCAAACGGTTTGTCCATTTACTCATTCATACAACATGAAGTACTAAGTAAAAATCATATTAATTTTTCATATTTGTTAAAAGATTAGTACATTAATAATAATTAAAGTATCTTTCGATATTTAAATGTATATGAAAATTTTACTAGCCGACTTTTCAAATTTATAAAATATTTTGTTTGTAGGTTGTGGAAGACAATATTTTTGATAAAGTAGGAGCAGAGGAAACGAAAGAAATGAAGTCAAAAATATTGAGAGATAAAATTAACGAAATCACAGAGCAGTTGGATACGGCGTATGAAAATGGACTCGCCCTTAAGGTAATGTTGTTCAATTTCTCTCACAATTGAAATATGCAAGTATTATCAAAAATATGATTGATTGTTTTGTTCCAGTTGGTCTTGGTACAAAAAGAACTGGCGTTTGCCGAAACCCACATCGCTAGTCTCACGAAAGATCTGGAGTCTACCACTAGCAAACTGAAGCAGTCGTTGTGCGAAGTCGCCCAACTAAACCAGGTCAAAGGACAGCTGTCTAGCGAAGTTCACGACCTCAAGACAAATTTTTCTAAGAAAGCTGAGGAATGCAGTAAGCTCGAAATGATTTTGTCGCAGTCACCTGTCGACGAGAGAGAGAAAACGGATGAAGACGAGACCTCCAAGTACAAGGAGGAGGTCATGCAGTTGCAGAAGCAGTTGCAGGAACTCTTCAAGACAGAAGCCAACAGCTCGGAGGAGATAGACCGACTCAACACCAGAGTAGAAGAGCTACAGAAGGAACTGCAGGAACGGTCCCTCAGCACGGACGTACTCCAACTAACGGCCCACATCGACAATCTCCACAAGCAACTAGAACTCAAAGAGAGTGAAGTCAACGACTTGAACAAGCAAGTCTCCCTCCTGATCGATGTTCAAGTTCGTCTCGAAGAAATGGTCAACTCCATGACGTCAGAAATGGAAACTCTGAGCCAAAACAAAGAGTCCCGAGATGTAGCTGATAAGATTTCCAAGGCAGAAGTGGGTGTGCAATGCGTAGCGACGCCACCTCAAGACAGGGCACACCGAGACCAGTCCAAGAGTCCAGCGGTCACACCCTCCAACCTGGCGGAGGCCAGCTGGACCCATCTGCTGTTGGGAGATCCGTCCATTTCTGTCGACCAGCAGCGGCTTGTGGAGCTGGAGGAGCAGCTGGTGGAGAGCAAGCAGAAGTTTGCGCGCATGAGCGAGGACCATGCGCATCTGGCGTCGCGCCTGCAGGAGCTGCAGAGTGGTTCTGCGCTCAAGAGGCCCG
Organism: Brachycentrus maculatus; assembly: GCF_059751285.1. NCBI lineage: Eukaryota > Metazoa > Arthropoda > Insecta > Trichoptera > Brachycentridae > Brachycentrus > Brachycentrus maculatus. The sequence goes on from NW_028280786.1 coordinate 1,180,866, forward strand.
CTTCCGACATGCTGGTGTACGCGGTGCCCATTGCCGCCATGCTGCTCTACGTACTAATGTACCAGTATATTTCCTGATTTACGGCCTCGTGGGACCCCCCCAGCTATCGTCCATAGTATCCGTGCGAGGCTAGTTCTCTCCGATTGTGGACTCGTGGACTGCTCGGCAGTCGGTGCATTGCGTGAACAGCCCGTACTTGGCTCGAGTGAGCCCCGTTTAGTTTGACTCTTTGTCGGGAATGGAAATTTAGCACCAAGTGTAAACAGAGTGGTCGATGTGAAGTTTTTAATAATTGGAAAATAACTGGCGCATGCGGGAAGATGCGATCAGCTTTCCCTGTAAATTATTCTTGTGATTTGTTGAATTTGTATACATACAAATATTCACGGCACTGTAAATACGTGTAGTTAGTATAATGCATCAGCCGTAAGTATTACCGTGTAAGATATTAATTAGTGTGTGGGCGCCCGGCGCTGTCCAGTGTGCCTCGCTTCCACTTACCTGTGTTATCCGCTGTTAGTTTGTGTATTATATTATATTTATTAGTGTGCAATCTCAGAATCCGCTGTTAATGCTCCGGAAGGAACTAGTAATGTCGGAGGCAGCCATGTTCTGTAGAGGCAGCCGGATATAACCAGTAATATTGTTGGGTGCTTTACTCCGTTACTTTGTACACATGTGTTATAGTGATGGTCATTTTATTTATTATGAGTTTTATCTTAATTTATTTCATTACGTTTTTTGATGTTGGCTTTAGTGTATAAAGGAATTTGTGTACATATTCACTACAATAGTACTAGCGGTGTGCCCGCAAGCTGTACATAAACCTGAATAAAAATCCAGAGTCTTAAAGTATTTTATATTTAATTTATCATCTAGAACATTATAATAATATAATATATAGTAAAGAAGACTAACGAAGCGCGCATTTGTGCCATAGAATTTTGGTGTTTTTTGTTGGCATATTTTATTAAATGTGAATACATATATGTATTGGCACATTGATGTTTGTTGAGGGTGAATTTTGTACCGTACTTGGTTTTAATGCTATCTATTTAATTCAGAAAAAGCATCTACTAATCTATATTTTAATAGCTTATTGATCAGAAAGGGGAAAATAGATGAAATTATTTTATTTAAAGCAACATTTCCATTGTTACGTTATCAAACAAATGGTTTATTATTTATTATGAAGTTTTTCTTACACAAGGTAAATAAGAAGAAAGAAGAGTAGTCAAATATCAAAATGTGAATAAAAATTTATATGATTTATTATGAGGAAGTTTAGTACTACCTAACATTTGTAGTCCCGACTTACCTGTCCTTCCAGCAAGCGGACTCATTACATTTGTCATTATTCTATTCCAACTTTTTCTCCAAAGTTGAAGCTTAAAAAATACCAATAATAAAAGAAAGAAACCAGTCAACATTCAACTGAGATACTGAGGTTCGTTTCAATAGCAGTATGTAATATTAAGGGTCACATATAAATTTCAGGGAAAAAGCATACCTGAATTGAATTAGGTCTGTTTATGAAAAATACCATACTTAACTCTTAATTGGCTCCTTTCTGTACTGCACCAGCCAATGTCAACTATTACATCATAAAATTCTAAGCGGGTGAAAATATCATTTTATGAATTTTTTGGTAAAGTAAATAAAATTGTAAGAAAAAACCTTAATCCCGATCATGAACCTTGTGGTCTATATAGCAGTGCCTGACATGCTGTGGGAGGAAGAAGGAATGTGTTTGCAATATTATTGCAAGCATTATTATGAAGTACCTGCACACATAATGATGCAATATATCGGCAACTAGCAAAAAATATGGTATTTTCCTTAGTGTCGTAAAAATTAAAAACACATGAATAAAACGCGGTACTTTCTCATACTAACTCATGTTTACCTGGCAATAATAACTTTTATAAATGTATAGTAATGTTCTGATATTTGACTAAACATTAGAAGGTGGGCAAGGGCCTCTTGACCACCATCATAATATATACTGTACCTATTATATAATCTAATAATATTTACTGCATTTACTCATTCATTTCATGATTAACCAACGTATACATATGTAGTCTGTATAGACTTTCATTTTAATTAACGCAAAGCAATAACATGGCACTAAGTTTTATAAATATACTGTAATTTTATTATCTAAATAATTATTTTCATTGGATATTTCCAAATCATTGTCTGTGCATCTTGAATAAATAAAGTACAATAAGTAAATGTAAATTTATAAAATTGAGATTAAACTTTTTATCGAGGTATTGTCAAATACTTTCATATGTTAATATGTACTCCCTTATTCGAATGAAAGCGCACAGCAATTCCAGTGGACTGCCACTTGTCAATAAAGTGTCCAATATTTTAATAAAAAAACATGCCAAATAATTTATGTGTAGTTCTATATCTGATAAAATACAAGCATAAGCATAAAAATGTTAAGAAATAATAAACATAAAATAGTACATCATTCAACAGACAAAGCACATTGATATCACAATGAAAAACTAAATGCAAATATGATTGCGATGAATTACACAACCCTTTTCATACACAAAGATATCAACTAAAAAAGTTTACATAACTGTCTCTCGCGCTTTTGCAGAATTTCGAGTATTAGCATATGAAAGTCTTTGGTACTGTAATTGAGCTAGGTAATAATTTTCACTTTACGTAGTTCGAAATGGCGAGTTTTATAAATTTTTACACCAGATATGTGTAAGACATTGGAAGTTGGGACATTCGCTACCTGTTTAGTTAATCATTAATGTCACCTTCAGCTGCAGAGTGATGTATCTTGAAATGTGTATAAAATAAAACAAGACTTATTTGAGAACGAAGTCCAATTCGCACATTCTAAAATTTGGTGCGAGTATTTTTGATTTATCCAAATAGCTAGTGATGTCTAAACAAAACCTTATATGATAAAAATCAATTAAATATAAAGTCTTTTGAAGCAATTTTGACCTCTAAATTTTAGAAATTAATTTGGGCGCAGGTATTATGTCATGTTTTATTTATTAAATTATATAATGAGCTAAAAAGAACCAAACTCAAGAGGACCGTAAGTAGAGTTTTGAAAGTATAATTAGCTGTGTATGTAATTTTATCTCTGAATATTTTTGTAAATCGTAACCCGGCACATCATAGTGAATACTCCGACGATAACAATTCGGATTTAGCTAATTTATTGGTTATTTTAGATTTAAAAACAAATTCTGAACAGACAGTTCCTGCGCCTGTCCAAACCACTGCCATTTGGTCGTAGATTTAATAAAATGGTTAGTATTGTCATGTGAATAGAGTTAGAAGAATGTAAAACCATTCATATTGAGGGTTTTGTTGAAATATCTGATCTGCGTTGAAATTCTCATGATCAAATGCTTCATTTTGTGCATATCTCTTGTCTGACACTATTAAGATGGACTCAATACAAAATGTAATATATAATGGAGAGCATTTTATATCAATAAAGTTTAATTAATGTTTCGTTTACTTGAATGTTTTATTTCCTTCCTAATAATACGTTGTCTTCCTAATATAATAGTTGTCTGCCTCCGTAGTGTAATGGTCAGCACGCTCCGCTACCGTTCTGGAGGTCCCGGGTTCGATTCCCAGAGGGGGGTCAAATAAATATAAGTGATTTTTCACTATAATATTTATTCAATATTACTCTGGACTGGTACCTGAAGCGGAAGGCTGATCACCTTTCCTTCGTGAGTTAACAATCAAGATAACACTGTGTTTGTATAATGCAGTGCCCTATGCACCATTGGGGTGTGAATAAGGGTTTGAAATAATATGTATATGTAATTGAACCTTATACATGTAAATTTTAAAACATTAAAAGAATTGTCTAGGTTATTTCTTTTTAGTCAATTTAAGATTAGTCACTTTATGCACGACTTGACTTGTATTTTGTTATTGAGTTATAATATTTACTTTGAGTTTGTTATTTGTCAAAAAGTAAGGTTATGATTTGGAAAATCGTAAAAAGTATATTTCGCTCTATTTTTTGTATTTACCCTTTTTTGATTCCTGTCCAATATTCACATAAAATCTGACCATATTACAAAGAATATAATTTTCTCATCTCTATACTAAAGGCATCACATAATACATGAGAAATGACAGCTCTACAGCTGATAAAAGACAGACAGGTTGAAAAGAATTTTTTGTTAAAAATCGGTTGTGAAATGTGATTAAAAAATACGAGTATAAAGTGTACAATATGTTTTTATTATATCTGAAATTTCATTGAAATCTAAGACAGTTTGGTTAATAGGACAATACTCAGTACTGAGTGAATACTCCGGAGCCTAATTTCAAATACTTATAGGGCTTAATCCTATTCCTTCCTTTTACCGGTCGGAACATAACTTTGTCGGGAGGGAATTCTGAGGAGCCGACAGCTTCTAGCAGCACGTCAAGGCAGCAGAGTAGTCGGGTGAGTTGTCCCGCCAGAGAAACTTTACTTTTGTTTCCTTGGATACACCAATCTGTGTTCACACACCTCTCGATATCTCGAATATCGTCATCAGTTCCAGCATGATGAGTGCCATTCCAGTGAAGAGTGAGAGAAAATATTGGGGCGCGTTTCGGATAATCGCTCTTCAGACATACAAGAGCAATTAACTTGGCCGATTGTCTCGTAATAATGGCTCTGTAGAACATGTCGTGTTGATTCACCAGTCCTAAGGTAACTAGTTCTTCAACAGAGACCGCTTGGCTGTATTCAGTCCAAGATATGCACTGCCACTGAGTTAAAGATCCTAGAAGACGAACCTGCGTAGTCCCCGTACCCTCGAATGGCGGTATGCTCCCAGACTCTAAGTCTTGCAGCTCTTTCATTAGAGATATCCTCGCCTTGAGTCTCTTCTGTAAGACAATCAGTACATTTTCCACACTGATGCTGCTTAGGTTAGGACAAGGTTCGCTTTGGATTTTAGAAAGCGAGCCCGGAGCGTCGCCATCTGTGTATGTCGAAGCCAAGAAATCTAATCCGCACATTCTCTGCGCCCAAACATATGGATTCCCTAACTGAGGAATAAACTGCGAAAATTTATCATCAACACCGGCAGATCTTAGAATATATCCTGTTGCCGGATGAGGAGAGTCAGCTCCAAAATCTCCCTGATAAAGTGCATTGAGAATACTTTGACTATTCAACACATCCGCGGATGAAACTCCAGAAGGTTTGGGTATTTCGATAGAGCTCTTAACCGTCACTATTTTCAAGTGAATCAAATAGAAGAATGTCAAAGTTAAAGATGCTTCTGTGAATTTAATTGTCAACTTAACAACTAAAGGATGTGCTTTGATAACAAGTTTCAATTTCTCTTCGGCTCTTTCTTGTTTGGTCACTTTAGTGTCTGTTCTGTGGTGACGTTTCTTCTTGTCCTGGTTGTCCTCTTCTTCCTTGGGATCCTGGTCAGAATCTGAATCCAGAAACACATTTGGAGATTCTGCATCCTGTTCTAATCTTCGGGCTTCCTCTTCATCTCCAGATATTGCTGAAAATTTAACACAAAGTTACATTAGTGTTATGGTGTAAATATAAATTCTTATTGATATAGTTTTGTCGCAAAATCGGTACTTCTCAGTAGAACGAAAATAAATGTATTTTTCCATGCAAAAAAATACCAAATAATTACCCATGTTTAGGAAAATAATAATTTTTAGTCATACATGTTTTCATTCACTAAAAGACATGGCATATTGTATTAATGTCGACTCCAGGAATCGAACCCAGGATCTTATAGATGGTACCCGAGCCAATATATACATGAGCTAATTAGTTTTTAAGTTTTGCATGCATGCATGTCAAATTTTATTTATAGTGAATGAATTATTATACATGTTATATGTGAATGTTTTATACATAAAATAGGAAATATAAGTATTCTCAGCTATTCTTCATAGCTTATATTCACAGGGACAATGTAAATTGGCTAAAACAGTCCAGAAGCTGTTCTGGATACTGTTGGACAGGCACGCCATAGCTATGGTGATCATCATAGTCCGGAGAACCGGAAAAGGTAGAGGGGAAGAAGAGTGGATACTCACAAACTTGTATCAAGTTGCGTCCAAAGGCCTCGGTATATGCTTGCACCCGGGCGTGCAACAGAAACAGAGGAGGGGGCAGCAGAGTGGAAGGACCCCGCGTAGCGCTCGGCAGGCTCGTGCCGCTGGCGAGGCCGAGTGCCTCCCGCAAGGGGTCTGCGGCTGCCAGTGCGTCACGCAGGCGCGGCGCCAGGCTGTCGAGGCGGGCACGCGCTGCCGATAGCGAGGAGGTCACGCTGAGCGCGCTCTCCTTCAGCTCATTGCACGCCTCCGCCAGCTTGCGGCGCTGCTGCAGCTCCCACTCCAGCCGGGCCAAACGCAGTTGGTGAGGGTCTTTCTTGGTTATCTCCTGATGAATTAAAAAAAATACACATTAAGAGTTGATCCTAACACTGTCCTTTCTATAGGATTTCTAAATCATTTGTGCATGCCATTCCTTTGTACATTAACACCCTAACTTTGGGTTACTATCCAAAAAGTAGGTGAAAAATCATCAGTTTTTTTTTCATACGATTTCTCCATAACAATACTTCTTTACAATGTACCAGATAATTTTTTAAACAATATATCTATTTATGACCCGTTGCAAGTCAGAGGTTCTCACATAAGAAGTCGCCGGATTTTTAAAAATTGTTATGACATTCTATTGAATATTTTTACAAATATATATATGAAATATTAAAGGTTAATTAAGTAAGGAACACGTGCCAAATAATCTAAAGCCTGTAAGTAAAATATAAAACAGTGAGTAGTTTAATGGTAGGGACTGACCAGAGCCATTTTGTCATAATGTAACACGTTACGATGCGAGCATTCGTATAGTCAATACAGTGAGCCGAGTGCTTCATCCATAGTTTCGGATGCTCCGACAAAATGTTACGACAAAATGCTACGGTAAAATTTTAATGAATATTTATTACTTGTGATAGCCAAATCATTATTATTGGATTATTTATTGATTCAGCATTAAATTCCAATATTTTTAGTTATTGGTGATTTTAAATGTTACATACAATATGACAATTGTATAAAGTGATATCCAATTGTCATATCGTATGAAATCATTGAATTTATTATTATTTATTTTGAAAGCCACAATATAACATAACTGTTAAAAGCGCTCATTGGATTTACTTTTATTATTTTTAAGTTAATCCATTTAATATAATGAAATTAGAAATGAGGTGTAACTATTTGTGAACAAACATATTGAATACTAGCCATAACAAAACACATTAACCTTTACCTTAGTTGGGTAGTCAGTACACAATAAAAAATTACCAATCTTAAATAGGAAATATAAGAATATTCATAGCTAATCCCCTTAATTAATTATAATTGAAGTAAAAAATTATAATAATTGAGATTTATTTGCTGAAAACATTAAAAAACAACGGGAAATGCTCACGGAACAGGCATAGACCTACTCTGGTTGCAAGCCTGATAGCTACTGCCGACTGCCAGTAGTATTGGTAGTGGCCGCAGTCCTCGCCCTTCCACAGTTGAGTATGCAAGAGTGAGATGTGAATACAGTGTCGCACTTCTCGCAAACTCTTCACCGTTGAGATCCAAGGTCGAGGCATTCACAGCGCTGTTTTTATGCAAATTTGTTTCCGATGTACCCAATAAATTCAAATTATTATTAATATTACTTTTTAAATCAGTGTTTAAATGTATTATGGAGGAATACCTAAAATCTTAACCTTGTATTTAATTTTGGATGATTTATATAGCGCCATTTTCGTAAAAAACTACTTCAAGGGCGCTTATACAGGTATGAATTATGATATGAAAATGATAGAGAGAAAATTTTAAAAATATATTAATGAAAAACGTCGTCAATCGGCTGAGTCTGATGGCAGGAAAGTGGATCCGCCGTATTGTTGAGCTTTCTTCTCGGCCTTCCTGGGCTGGAGCATGGCCAAGATGTTGGACAGGACGCCTCACTGTGTAATGGTAATGCCGGAGAACAGCTTGTTAAGGTCCCGTCATTAACTTCAAATGGCGGAGGTAATGCTGTTCCTCTTTGTTATATTTATAGAGACATTGATGGTTATTAGAAGCAATGTGTAGTAGATACCCAACACAGGAAAGGGTTAAACTCACCGGTCTCGATACTTCTACAGGAGCTTCCTTGTAAAAGTCTTCAACGGGAACCAGGTCTATTTCTTCATCTTTAGATTTGAACTGCAGACACTTGGTCACCTCCTTGTCCAGGTGGTCTGTCTCGTAGAGCAGATTCTGCAGCAGGAGATGGGTGGAGTCGAGTCTCTGTTTCTCTTTGTGCAATGCGTCCCTTCCCGCTTTTGTACGAACTTTCTCCAGCCGATTCAACTTTTTCAGCGCCACTAGCATCAATGTCGCTTGAATACGCTTCGAACCAATTTCTTCTCGGGCCTGGAAATATTGGATTGTCTTACAAATCTGCATTATTTTTAATATTTTAGAAACAATAATGACAAATAAGTTAATTTGTGTTAGTACAGATTATTTCGTAACAGTCGATTACCTCTGATGTGTTTTGAGTTTTAAGTTCCGCGATATCCATGAGAAGGTGCCTTATATCATCACAAAACTTATGAAACAAGGATGCGTCCTTTTCGGCGGATCTGTTGCGTGCTTCCGCTTCTTCGAAGTCCACAACTCGCTAGATAAAAAATAAAATATTAGTGTATGTTTATTGCATTTAACTACGCGTATTTTTTTTACTTTTAAAAAGGCATGTAACCTGGTAAACATCCACCGGCTTTTGAACTTCCACTGGAGGCGTTGAGACACTGGTTATCTTTCTACGTTTCTTTATCGTAACTTCAGAGTCTTCTCCCATCTTTTTGAATGATATAACCCACGTTTAAACAATATGTGTTAAGCTATTAAGATTTCTTAATATCAGAAATACAAGGCTTTCGCAGAATACTCAATATATAGCGACCAATAGCGACCAATAGCGACAAGTAGGATTTCCAATATTATGCCAGACACAGCCAACCACAGAGACCACAAATTTGACAGTTTAAGTCATAGATGATAGAGATTTAGTTACACTTCGGCAAACATATAATGCCAACACTCAATAAGGATGAAAAGCCATTAAAAAGAAGAAGAAGAAGCAAACATATGCAGGATCTAATAAGAGGATTGAAATCCTCCATACACGGGCACCCGCAAGGCCCCCCCTGTGGTTGCCCACCAGGGGAGTGCACCCGCAGGGGGGGGGGCATTCACTCCCCCTGGATTGATAAAAAAATAGTCAAATAATGCTACTTTTATTTTTGTGAAAAAAAATTGTTGCTACAGTATGTCCTTTATTACTACAGTATCCTATCCAGTCGTTCACCATACAAATATGCTACAGTAAATTAAAACTACATTAAAACATTAATAAAAATATTTTGACCCCCCCCCCCTAGAAAATTTGCTGTGGTTACCCATGCTTTCATATATAAATTTTGTTTCGATAAATTTAGTATTAAAAGAGCTACTTGCTCCATATTTTCTGTGAAATTGAAATAATATCCAGGAAAATTATCCCTTTTTATTTTTATAATTTCATATCATTAAATGTTACAATATATTGTTTTTGATGAAAAACATAAAAAGCCAGTGCCGCGAGATCCTGGTACTTGTGGCTTTAGTGAGTAATTTACGTTTTTTTTAGTACCTAAAATGCATTTATAAATTAATATGACTAGTTTTAATAACTTTAAATTTTAAAATCAGGTTTGTTAGGGAAAGTGAGAAGAGTTGAGGTAATATCAAAATTTAAAAGATCTAATTTATTATTAGATTAAAACCAATATTTTTAGCTTTTCCACTTTTTTATTTGACCAGCGACCGGGTTTCGTCGTTACCGACATCATCAGACTGGTGATGTCGGTAACGACGAAACCCGGTCGCTGGTCAAATAAAAAAGTGGAAAAGCTAAAAATATTGGTTTTAATCTAATAATAAATTAAAAATGCAATTCCATCACGAAGTGTCAGTGGATAATATAAATCTATTTAAAAGATCTGACAAGAAGGTCGGATAGTTGTCATTATCAGGCGCCTTTGCATATACCATGTGATAACTGGAATATTTTATTGATAGGAAAGTACTCCTTTAGTTTTTCATAAAATATCTATGATAATGTTATCCGATCTTTCCTGTTTCTCATTTGAATATCTGTGGCATTGATCAAAGCAGACATCTTGACTTTTCCGAGGTTTCGCCGGCTTTTGATGGGAGTATAGTATTTGGCTGGAATTCTGCATTAATTTTGGTAAGTTTTTAAATGTACTATCTATTTATGTATTATAATGGCTCCATGCATCAATGTTTGTTGAGTTTCTTGTATCTTTAGGTCCGTTGTCATTGGTGTGACATCGTTTCCGGCATGTTGCAGCACACCGTTGTAATTAGGATTATACTTATATTATTTACCTTGGAAGGTTTTCGATTTCGTAAAATGATGAATTTTACTTATCGTTCATAAATATAAGGTTATAATAGCTAAATGTTGAAGTCAATAATATTTTAATTCGAAATAATGTTTTAGTCTGCCATTAATTTTTGTACCGGGAAATACGTCGATATTAACCTCAATAACGTTTTTTCAAATATTGTATATTTCAATATACCACACAAGGTTTTTTTAAATAATTTTATTAAAAAATTGTAAGTAACCAGATCTTGTTAAAATCAATCGGATGCTTACTCATAATTATTTTAACAATTATTTCGCTAGTTAAAATATATTTATTTTATGTAATAATTGTTAAATCAAACACAGATTATATGAGTCTACTAAGTTGTATGTTATTGTTAAAAAATCACATAAGAATAATATTGTGAATAATATTGAACAAACAAACAAAACTTTCGTTTGAAAATGCTATAACTAGGCGAAACAATTGTCACAATGTTAACTTTTAACAATCAAATACAGCTTAGTAGAAAATACAAAAGGTTATACATATATTTTTTTTACAATTAAAGATTTAAGCCCCGAAATTTGTAATTCATCATATTGTTTTTATTTTTTCAGATCACTGTCTAAGAATTTAAGCACCTATTTTATTTTACAAGGTAAGAAGTAATATTGATTTTTTTTTCAAATACTGGTTTTACTATTTTAAGAAAGTGAAACATTAAGGAATTAAGGAAAGAGACGCTTGCCTAGAAATTTAGGCAATTACCTGATATAAAATTCCTCTCACCATCCCATCACTTTTCCGAATTGTGATTGTAGGTAGTCTCGATATTCATGGTTTTTCTACCATTTTTAAGGATGTGACCCCCATGAATACCGGGGAACTAATGTTGCAACGGGTTTCTAAGCATTTCTTCAATGTTGTGTACCTAGATGGCAAGTCACCCGCCTGTAGTGAGCTCGGGGGATGCCCAACGCCCGGCTGGGGGCCGCCACCCCGTGGGGTACCGCGGAGGGAGAGGTCCGGGGGCCCGCCAGCGTCAAGTCTCGCATGAGTCCATGCCTCCTCTCAATGAGGCTGCCAAGCTAGTAAGTTACCATCGAAGACCTTATCTTACACTTAAACACATCATAATTCGTTTTAACTCATTGTTATCGGGCGTTTTTTCATCATTGGACCCTAATTTGTATACTAATTAAGGTTGTATACTGATCGCAAGAAACTACAAATGCAATTCCGATCTGTACAATGTTTTTGGCGTCTTTCACATTCTACCAAAAGCAAGCTAATAGAACGCTTATAAGCATCTCCCGCTCTCTACCAACAGTATGTTTAAACTCTTTTAAGCGTTTCCTGCAAACAATGTGTTAACATAACAGGTAACACTGCATCATTTAGTTGCAGTGTTCTATTCACCATTGGGTGTTGGGAGAGGTGTTCAATCTATATAGGCAGAAAAGCAGTGGTTTATTTGCGTTCCATATAGAAACACGACCAGTACCTATTATGCCTTACCCAACCCTACTGCCTACCCTGATAAAAAAAACTCTGTATACGCCACTGGGTGTGGGTAAGGATAAAGGAGTCAAATGTATGATGTAACTATACCCAAATAGAGACAACAATACCGAAATATTCACAACTTTACTCCCCACACTTCTCTGATTGCCTGGTAAACTGAACTGCTGGCCCAACTTGGAAATGCAGTTAGATAAATTCAACAGCAAATCAGTATTCATTTAATAAATCACATGTTTAATTTATTGCATGGCCGCCGTGGTTAGCAATCTCATCTTCATCTCATCTCACTGATACTAAATTTTACATTTGTTTTACAGGAAAATATGTGTTTTATTTGAGATATCTAACTTAATTTGAAAATTATTTCTTCAAGTGAAATCTAGTAGGATAATAGTTTAAAAAAAATCCTTTACCTAGTTTTGTTATTTTGCTCACTCAGAAAAGTTTGTTTATTCCTGGTTTTATCAGCGTTTTACGTGATGTAATTTTATTTATCATTACGTGTTCCATTGGGTCCACAGATAAAATTATGAGTAAGATAGTAACATTGATTTCATTACTATATTTTTAATAGCTCAATATAATGTATACAAATGTTATATATGTATTACCTACACTGGTATTTGTCCGCCTCCGTGGTAATGGTTAGCATGTTTAGCTATCGTGCTGGAGGTCCTGGGTTCGATTCACAGGGGGGGTTTACATAAATATTAGTGATTTTACACTCTAATATTTATTTGATGTTACCCTGGACTGGTCCCTGAAGCGCAGGAGTGATCACCTTGCCTTCATATAAGTAACGATAAAGATAACATTGCGTCAATACAATGCAGTGCCCTATGCACCATTGGGTGCGAATAAGGGTTAGAAAAAGGTATCTGAAGCACAGGACAGACCACCTTGACGGCATTATAGTAATCAGCTTTACACCACACTGATTTGATGCAGTGCTCTATGCATTGTTGGGTTCGAATGAGAGTAAGAAGAAAGAAAGAAGACTGTATTTAATGTTGGCATTGTTGATTAAACTTTTTATTCCATTACAATATTTATAAAATTATAAGAGATTCTATTTTTATAATTACATATTGTTTTTTCTTCCTAGGAAATGGCACACATGCCAGCCAAGACCCCAGTTTCTGTGCTGCAAGAGTTACTCGCGCGACGTGGAACTATTCCCAAATACGAGTTAGTGCAGATTGAAGGACTTATACATGAACCCATCTTCCGTTATAGAGTAACCGTGTCGGATATGGTTGGTGAGTACTTATTATGATTACTCTTTTTATTCAAATGGTTTTATAAATAACTATGAAGAAAGAAATTTTATAAATAATAAAGAAGAGACTAATGAATATTATTTACATCAGCTATTGGAACTGGGCGCTCGAAGAAACAAGCAAAGCATAAGGCAGCTAAGGGTCTTTTGGACAAACTGAGTGGAGACACTCCTGCTGATAGTACTACCAATGGATCACCACCGGAAACTGTGTAAGAAATAAAAAATCAAACATTTGTTGCAATTCGTTAACTGTTTCATTGATGTTCAAAATATATAATAGTTTAGCAATATCCCTACTGTATTAAAAACTACCACCGTGTTGGAACCTTTGACAAATCACAGTTGGTTCTAAATTTTGTCGTATTGATTTAAAGATTCAAAAGCGTGCTGAAACATGCCATGTTTCTCTTGAAACACATGTTTGCAATGTTAATACTTTCAAACTTATTTATGAGCCATTAACTCTGAGCCAAAGTCAACAAGTGGATGTTTCAGATTTGATTTATTTCAGTAAACTGTAAGAAACTTTAGTACCATTCTAATTTGATTTTAGTTCTGTAGCAGTAGAATACAGTGGGAATTTCCATGAAATTGCTCCAAGTGCTAATATAAAAAAACACTATCATCGTTAAATATCCTAATTTTTTAAATCGTCCTTGTTCTTTGAACAGTGATGGATCAGCCGAGTCACCTTATGACGTGAATCCAGTGGGATGTCTTCAGGAGATGTGTATGCGACGCTTCCTGCCACCGCCGCAATATGTAACCGAACATGAGGAAGGTCAGTTATTATCAATTATTATTATTTTATTATTGGTACATGTTGGAGCCTTCAAAATGTCGATCCCGAGATGAATATTATGTTTTCTTTGCACAAACGTCACCATCCTTCATGAGCTGGGATTCATGGAAAGTGTTTTTGTTTCAGAAAAATCATAATTTTCTATTTTGCTCATATACCTAGGAAGAACGACGACTAACAGGGATAATAGTCTTCTACAAGATGGATGAACCAAATACAGAAGTTAACAGGATCCTGTTGTTTATTGATTCGGCATTCACTTTGTAGAAAAATATGATTAATATCATTAAAAATAAAAACATATATATGTTTGTACTGATTGAATTTTTTTCCCACACTACTAATTTAAACAAATATAAATGTTATATTCTGGCATTAATATAGGTGCTCTATCTATTTCACATCTAGTTAACCTTATCATTGAGTCCTGTTCTTTAGATTCTCAGATATAGAAGAGGAATAGGATTGATGAGATGCATATAATGTAAGTGGAGTAAATTAGACTGCAGGACTTTCCTGCTATTTGGAAAAGAAAATAGAGAGGATAAATAGTAAATACTATAGGAGAGGAAAAGGAGAATTGTATTAGCTCGTGTAAAAATGATGAAATTAAGGTGCTATAATTGTTTTAGGTGGACTTCCGCACGAGCGACAGTTTACAGTAGCATGTATGCTGCTGAACCAGCGAGAGGTGGGGCGCGGAAAGAGCAAGAAGGTGGCCAAGCGCCTCGCTGCGCACCGCATGCTGCTGTTGCTTCAGCTCGACACTCCCTTGCCGCAACAGGAGCCCGGAGAGGTCGGTACATTGCTACAGGCATATAGTCACAATTTAATCTGCTTTCTCCTTGGAATAAAACTCTTTATATAATTGAGTGAATAGTTTTTATAATTAATCTGTGAATACATATTAGTAATGTTGCATAACTTATATGGAGTTGACGTATTGCAGAATAGTGGCAACGTGGCTGCGCGGTACGCCAATATGAAGGAGAGTAAGATATCCACTCTCACCACGAGCCACAGTCACAAGGTGTCGCAGTTCCACAAGCAGCTCAAACATTCTGTCGGGCCTATCTTGGCTAAACTACAGGTACCAAATCGACACTATCTATCCAACCTTGCATCTTGCTAATACCATTATCAAAGATGTTTCAACTTCAATTTTATTTTATTCCCTTTTTGGTGTCATGGTAATAATAATTATCAAAGATGTTTCAACTTCAATTTTATTTTATTCCCTTTTTGGTGTCATGGTAATAATAATTAGGATAGCAATCACCGTTCAAAAAATATGAATCTTAAATGACCACACTTACTGATGAACGGCACACCACACGCTGTGTGATTGGTGAGAAGTTATGATTATTTAAAAAAATATAGGATGATTTAAAGAAAATTAGCCCTTTACAAAATCTATCAGTGGGTTGCGTGTAAATCTAAAATGTCAGCACTACTTTTACAATTCAGTTCGAGGCAATGTTCGATAATTCATTCTATATTCGCATATATCTTACTTATATGCAGGTAAAGAAACGTTTATTAACCTGATTTATTTCATCGGCATTAACTTCTCACAGATAAAATGTCAAACAATTATACCATAACATGAATCAATAAACATTTTTGCAACCATTTATTCCGCGAAATGTCAACATTTTGTTTCAAACTGGTGTAAAAATGTGGACATAATAATAAATGAAGGTAAATTAGGAATTGAATTTTTGAGCATAAGAAATGAGAAAATAAAAAAAAGAGCTTTTCCCGTATTAGGGTTAAAAAGAAACAAAAAATATTACAGCCAAAGCTCAAATTAATGATCTTTGAGTATGTATTATGTTTGAGTTTTATGCAATAACAAAAAAAAGAATTATTTTTCCTTACTATTCATTTTGTTTTTTACAAATTATAGTTGAAAACTTTATACTTTGCAGGTGACTCCGTTGAATAAGAAAGATTTTGACTTTGTGCAGTTCTTGCAAGAAATAGCTTCGGAGCAGAACTTTGAGGTGACATTTGTAGACATCGAAGAGAAGTCCATCGCGGGAGCTTGGCAGTGCCTGGTGCAGCTGTCCACTCTGCCTGTAGCGGTGTGCTACGGAGCCGGCGGTAGCAGCAAGGATGCGCAAGCTGCAGCTGCGCAAAACGCTCTGGAGTACCTCAAGATCATGACCAAGAAGTGAATTTCTGTCCCGTCGTCAGCTCTCCTCCCCACGGTCGTTACTCCGGTCACACAGAAACCACTATAATACTTATTCCATTTCTTACACTAGGTATTATAATTTATTCCCCATTCCACTTTATGTTGGATTATTACTTGAAGTATATGTATTGAATTGGAGCAGACATAACCGAGAGAGCTGAATCCGGGTGGATTTCAAGTATTTGCCATGTTATGGAACACGGCTTAAGCTTTTTGGTATTAGATATTTATAAATGTGTGAAAAAGTTATACATTAAACATACATTTATAGAAATTGTCAAGACTTCGGGCCACACTTTTTTGCTCATTTGCCATTTCAGAAATATATATTTTGTGGACATTTTTTGTTATTTTTCAAACCTTTATTTTGATTCATTTTTGATTGAAATTGCGAATGAGCGATTAGTTAGGGTGGCCCGCAGGCTGTTGGAATATTTATGCATCGGGCGACACTTCATACAAGCTATACTTTGCATAGAATTAGTGGAATTTTCCAAGCCTGGAAATTACTATTTATTGAAATTTCTCTATTTTATGCTAAATAATAACACAGAGAAAGTAACAAGTGTGAAAACATGCCAGTCCATATTGATATATAAATTAACTCGCGTAGCAAATAATGATTGCGTGTCCCATATTAATCCTTCTCGGTTAGTATATAGTGTGTGTACATGTGTATCCTATACACATTATATATTCTTAGTAGGTAATGACGTAAACCAATGTCAGTTGCGGGTGCATCACTAAAGGATATCCGTATTTATTGATTTTCTTGATTTCCTGGAGATGTGATGAGGGTGAAGTGAGTCCATTCCTCGCTAGTGATACCGGAGGGGGAATAAAGTAAATGTGACACCCTGCCTGTGAAAATGGGCATTATTTTAATGCAAAGTATAGAGGTTGTAAACTCTTTTTTTGTTACGATTGACTCGTTCGATCTGTAACAGAGAGAATTGTTTTCCTTGTCCATTTTAATTTGAGCAGTGTCCGGCATACTGATTGACTGGTGGGGTTAAAATGAACAAAGAAGAATAAAGGTGAATGTTGATTAACTGCCAAGACGGACTAAATGTTTCTTTCCCTCGATGGATTCTGCACTCGGCTGGTGTTTAGTTAGTCTTGGTAACTTGAATATGGTTAATGTAACATTGTTTTCAATGTAATTCAATAGATAAGTAATAGATAAGTGACGTCTCTATGAATCCTTTTTATTTTTTTGGCTTTTTGGTATAAGAGTAAGTTTTCTTCTTTTAAATATTTTCATTATTGCTTTATGATGTTATATAGAATGATAAAACATAGATGCGTAATACTTATCTAATAATATTGAATATCAATAAACGTTTGCTTTCAACATTATTTGTTTTATTTCTTACACCTAAAAAATTAAGCAGAAATTGCTCATTACTGCATTAGCTACTCACATTGAGGCATTAATTACATGTTTTTTCCTATGTGCATCAATTATATGCTATTCTCAGTTCTAGGAAATGTAGAATACAACAACAAAAACATTGCTATTGAATAAAACTTATATCTTCTCTATCTAGTCAGGTTGTGGTTAGTGTTATAGATTCGAGTTAGAGGCTATAGCTCTATCCCCACTTTACCACAACTTGATTCTTATTTGTAAACACAACCGGTTTAAGGTTACCTGAAAATATCTCGCATCATTGACACATTTTTTATTTTATTTATATTTCGGCATTTACTTTGTGGTAAGACATGTTAAAATGATCAAGGAAACACTTGTTTTAATACCACTTGAGTTTATTAATGACTACTAGTTTTGGAAGCTAAACTTCCAACGTCAGGTCTGAATAATAATAGTTATTATTCAGACCTGACGATGGAAGTTTAGCTTCCAAAACTAGTAGTCATTAATAAACTCAATTGGTATAAAAACAAGTGTTTCCTTAATCATTTTGACAAATTTTTATTCACACAAATAGTTTAATGCAAAAATGTGTTCCGGTTTGAAATTCGAGACTGTTAATAATTTAAAAAAATGAGGCAGTGATACAAAAGTAAAAGGATAACTATTGCATCGCAAAGCGGTAACTTGTGTTTTTTGTGAAAGTATTCATATCTACCGTCTTACATGCACCAAATTTGACAGAAATAGTCATATAGTAAATGGCTGTATTGAACGAACCCTAACTAGTTACTAATGGGTATATTTTTAAATATCAAATTAAATATATCGAATCATTATTAATTTAATAAAAATTCAAATAAATTTTTAACATCGTGTAATACTTATTAACTATGTAGATGTTTTACAATTATTTTTATGACATGTGATGAAAATTTAGCTAGTTTTTGGCAAATCGCTCTAGGAATATTTTGCAAACATAAAAATACAAATCCATTTTCCTCATATTTAAGCATATAAATAGATAAGTATCATTAGAAGTAGTATCAACAACTATATTGGTATCATTTAAAAAAAATAATTTTTCTGTAAATTTAATAAAATGGACATGGTCCATGAAAAGTTGAAGTGAGATGTTTTATTGAATACCATAAAATAAAAATTACTTGTGAATCAATTTTGTCCTGGGTGTTAATTGGAACTGTGACAGAAAATGTCTTCTTTGATTTACATTATCGTTGTTTGTTTTCAATTGGAATCTCTCTCTTGATGCATTAAATTGACTTGACATATTTTGGTATTCAGATATAAAGTTCTGCTGGTATTGAGGTCTAAAATTCATATTAGGTTGTGAATGGAATGAATTTGAAGGTCGGGTGTCCGTATTTTGATTTTGTTCAAATTCTTTTTCTACATGGTTAAAATATTGTGTTTGCCTATTTTCTTCAAAAAATATCTCAGTGTTTTTAGTGGTGAAGTCTTTGAATATTGGGTTATTTAATAATTGATATGTATTCACATCAGCTGTATTCTGGATATTATAAAGATCTACTACATTACTAGTTTGTTGAATATACAAGGGATATTCGACACTATCTTGAGTTTTTTGTTGAACATTATAGTACTCAATGTTGTCGAAGTTTATATCTATGCTTGATTCTTTTTGAGACATGTCATTCGTGTTATGAGCGCTTTTACTATATGCTGATGCTAGAACGCTTTGTGGATTAAGCAAGTCTTCACCAATAATATTTTCTATGTTGCATAGATTGTTATTTAAAGATGTTTCATCAAAATGTTCAATCCAATTTTCTTCCATTTCATCGTCACTACCATAAGTATCGTTGCTGTCTATTGCATTCACGTAATAAGAATGCCCCTGCAAACTTTTCTCATATTCTGATGCTTTGAATACATTTCGGTGTATCGGTTCTAACAATTTTTGTTTGTCTTCATGTTCGTTATAAGAATCTGTGTATATTTGTAAACTATCATAATTGTCATTTGTGACGATTGGTAGCTTTTTGTTGCTGGTATTTTGAAGTATATTGGAAATCAAAGAACTTTTTTCAGATATCGGCACCTTTTTCCAATTTTCAGTGTCTGACTTGTCTACTCTAAAAAAAGAACATATTGTAATTATTAGTACAAATTATGGAAAATATTCGAGATAATTCTGTAATTATAATGTGTCAACATTTTGGCCTTACCTTGAAATATCTGCGTAAGTTTTATCTTCAACTTTGGAATCAAATTCCAGCTTATTTTTTTGCAGTATAGATTCAATCATTGGGATGAATGTCCTTTTTTCTACTGCAGTTTCTTTTACAGTGGGAGTTCCTTTTTTCTGTGAATTTTCCATAGATGAGTTGTCTTCACAGATGTCTTCTTTATCTGATTCTATATCTTCAGAAATACAGTTGAAGGGAGAATTTTCAAGCCAATCTCTAATAAAACTTTCTTTACTGAAACTTTTGTCAGTGGGTATAGTTGATTTTAACGGGGTTTTTAGTTTTTCAGTGATTACTTCATCACCTTCTCTTTCTAAAGCTGCATTTGCAATATTTTTTAATGTACTTATCCGAGTATTCATACCTCCTTTGAATTTCACTTCACATATTTGTAAATTGGGGTTATTTTCATTGTCCATTTCAATAAATTCTTCTGTAGATGTTGGTTTATCAACCTCAATTACCCCATTCAACATCATACTGCATGTTTGGTTAAGAGTAGTTTTTGCTGTTTTTATTTCGAAAGTAGCCTTTGAGAAGTCATTTTTTTTGTTTATGGGATTAACCGAGTATAGAGATAGTAAATCTGGCAATGGTAAGGGCATCACAGATTGTATCACTTTTAAAAGAGGTGTTTGAATCAGGCTCAGTTGTTTGTTTTTGTCGACAACTGTTAAATCAGTCTCAATGAAAGAAATTCCACAGTGTTCCTTTTTATCAAAAAAAATATTTAAAGGTATAACGGCTTTCGTACTTCTCTCAACATTTTTTTTTGCCAATACTAGCGGGTTTCTCCAAGTTACACATTTGAATTTTTTAGTGTTTTGCCTTTTGGGATAAATTATAAATGGTCTTTGAATTGTGTGAAATGCAATACTATAAAGTTTTTGGTAATTATTTCCTACACCTAAGCAGGTATCTTTTTGAAATATGATATTCATAGAACACTTTAACTTGTGAGTATTTTTTGAATGTTGAACAAATTTATTGTATTCCACAAGTTCCTTATTATCAATATTAGACTTAATTGAGGAATTTGGCATTGTTAGTTTGCATGATGCAGTAGAGTCATCAGTTATTAAGAAATCTAAAGATTCGGAAATAGTTTCTTCCTCTTCTTTCAAGTATTGTGAAATATTTTCCATAAAATCATATTCCTTTACCCAGTAATCTTTCTTAATTTCCCGTGACAAGTTGTTTTCAACCGCTTGTAATTCATAGAATTGTTTAAATGATACCAGATTTTTTGGCAATATTGGTTCAGTAGCTGAATTTTCTAATGAATATATTGCTTCAATTTGTGGTTTATCTTTACACTTTAAAACCATTTTTACATTTTCTTGCTTTGTAGTATTAATATTTTCTTTGTCCAAATCATACTTATCTATAAAATGATTTGTAATATCTGGCATAGGAATATCATTGAAAGCTGCATCATCATTGAAACACTGTGGTACATGTATGGGAAGTTTACTAACGGGTAAGCAGATTTTTTGTTCGATCATCTTATAGCCAATATTATGTTTTCTTGATGTTTGTGGAGTATTGTTTGATGCTGTGGTATTGCTTAAGAAAGAGGTAAGATTTTCTGTCATATACTGATTACAATTATTTTTTATATCTTTTAGAGGCTCGAGTTCATATTTCGAGTTAGAATGTTTATAATATCTATCCTGTTTTTCTACTGTTTCATTAATATTTTCTTCGGAGCACTCACGATTAGTCTGATATCTCGTTTTTTTAGGGTTGATATAAGCATTATTACTACATATTTTAACATTTGGATTTTCTAATAGTTGATTATCATGATGTGTTTTCTTATTTTTACATTCAGATTGTAAATATTTATTTTTGAAATCATTATCCCACACACTGTTTGACTTTGTTGAATTTGAAATGAGCCGAGTTGCATTGGTTTTATAGAATGAAATGGATTTGGTGGTTACAATGTCTTGATATTTTGTGTCCTTTGGAGTTGTATTATATTTTATTACTTGTGCTTTATCTTGATATTCTGGAGTTTCCAAATCTATTGTAAGATCTGCATAGTCTGGGATCATTGACATTTTCTTCTGAGGATTATTGAATTCTAGTTCTTCAAATTTTGAAATGTTCAATACTTCAAAATCATTTTTATTTAATTTTGGCAAATAATCATTGTTCGTTAATATTTTTTTCTTAAGCTCTTCAGAATGTTTCATCTGTAAATTTTCAAAATATCTCGGGGCTAAGCTTTCATATTCATTGAATATATCATTTGATTGGTAAGCTGATTTCTTATATAGTGTGTTTTCATTAGGTATATATGGGACAAGCGGAAAATCTAACATGTTACTAGTAGAAGGTAAATAATGAACTTGATCTATGACGGGGGTCACATCGCTTGTCTTTCGAGTTTCCAAATTTTTACGCCAGACATCGTAACATTCGTCAGTATATAATATTTCATCAATAGCAGGAACATGATCTAATGTTATACCCTGAATAATAGATTTTTCAGTTTTATTGTTTGATTCTCTTGAAATATTATCAAAACAAAGTTCTTCTGTTGGACGTGATTTTAATCGAGTTTTAGAATTTTTCATTACATACGAATTTTGTGAAATTTCAGGCATAAATTGATTTGATGTTTTCTTCGAAACATAAATATCCTTTAATAGAGATGTCTGGTTGATTGTTTCAAAAGTTAAGTCACATTCTTGGTTGTTCTTTGGTAAAGGCTTCTAAAATTGAAAAAACATTATTAAATGTACCATAAAATAGGTAAAAACACATTGATTAAAAAATAAACCTTACATAAAAAGAAATATCTGAGGCGAGCGTTTTCACATGAGGTATTGATTTTATATAACTATTATTTTTTTCTATTGTACTTTTTCCAATAACTTTCTCATTCTTTGCCGAAATTGTGTTTTTGTCTTTAGATTTTTTAGGAGTATTTTTTAAATTGCTCTTGTTTGATTCCTCTTCACAAAATATATTATATTCTTCATCCATGAAATCATCTTCAATTAGCTTAAAATTATCCAGAGCCTGTATTTCTTCCTGTATAATTCTTTGAGAAGTATTTGATTGTGCAGGTTTCATATTGTTTCCCACATACTGCTGAATATTATTCCGTAATGCCTCGGGTAAAACACTGATAAATGTTTTCTTTAATTTGATGCTACAATGTACATCTAATCCAACTGAAAATATTTTATACAATTGAACGTAAATATATGAGTAGTCCAAATAATATAAGTGCAAAGAAAAATTAATGAAATGAAACTACCAAATTGGCAAGATATTGAGAATCAAAATATTTATGTAATAAAATATTCACCCCACGTGTTACTGATACAATGAGCAAATATTGTGTGAGCTAGAAAGCACCTTGGAGCAACTGTCCTTATAATTTCAGCATTGGGTGTTTGTATCATTGTTGAATCCCTGAAAAGATGGCCAAAATACATTTTTACAATCATCAATAATTCCATGAAATCAATGAAGCTTCTAATGCTAAGCTTATAAGCTTTAAAAAGAAAGTTATATAAAGCACAATTAAAAATATAGAAAATGTGTTACGGGCAGTCTTTAATGAACAAATTGAATGAGAAACTGCATATTTTACCAGAAGTCCTCGAATAGAAGTATTTTATTTTCCGAGTCGCCGATGATCAGTGAAACTTTATGATTTTGTCCTGCAGTTGAGCCATTCAGTAATAGGGTGTGATTCTTTATTGCAAATTTCACAGTTACCACCCTATTGGGCTCCAATTTTATATCCAGTTCATATTGCGGAAGTAAACTAACTTGTTTCTTTAAAATATTACCCGATGGTGGTAATCGGTTCATTATCTGAGTAAAATAAAACAACACTTGATAGAATCTTTGCAGTTTAGAGGGTTATTGACTTATTTATAGGGTCATTTTAATTATAACAGACTATTTGGTCCCTGAAATTGAAGCCCGAGATCTCGACGACATTTGGTTCTAACAGAATAGAGCTACTTGCCATAAAGTGCATGAAACAATGGTTCTATTAAGAGATCGACTCATCCATCGTTTTGGACCAGTGAATTTGCCGCCTAGATCGTGTGATATCACACCTCTAGACTTTTTTCTTTGGGGATAGATAAAGTCTAAAGTCTTTACAGCTTCAATTGTGGCATTGGAAGCCAACATTATTTGTGTCATTTGCGCCATACTGACTGAAATGCTTGAACGAGTCATCGAAAATTGGGGCTTTAGAATGGACATTCCAAAACTTAGTCACAGCCAACATTTGAAAGATATTATCTTACCCAACATAATCAAATAGTAAAATGGGACTATGTTGATCTGGTGGCTGCCGTAATATGACAATATATATCTGCATCTCGTTCGCGCTGTGTAATGCAATAGTAATATAAGCGCTTGCATTATAGAGTGGGAGAGACATACATACAGACAAACACACAATATGAATGTTAGTTTTGGAGTATTTACATGTAATATTAACTATGTCATCTTCTTACATATCTGTTATTGTAAGAAAAATAAATGGTTCTCAAGGAAATAAGTGTTAAAAATAAAAGATGTCATAACTGCCAAATGTGGAAATGTCACAATTGATTTGTCAAATTCGGCTCCACATTACAGTAAAAAAAAAAATATTTACCCGTTCAATATCCCGAGGGTTGCTTTGTCGAATGCTTTCAAATGATGTTTTGCCAGCTGTAACAAGCAGCGATGCAAAGGTTGGTCCAATTCCACTCAGTTGGCGCACCATGTAGCAACTGTTCTCCCACAAGCGAGCGGCAAAACATTTGGACAATGTCACAGAGCCGAGAACTGCCTGGAAAACTGGCATGCCTTCAGCTCTTGCACTTGGTCTTGTCAAGTAAATTTCTATACCTAGGATGGTTCAAAGTGTTCATATTTCTACTTAATGAAGATTTTAGTAGAATGTTGTTACAAAATGATAATTCAAAAGAAATAAATTAATCAAAAATACTTTTAAATACTAACAGTCAATATTGATTTTTTATTTATAATTTTACTAAACAATTTAATAGATCATTTACATTAGGTTATACACATATTGAAACAATTGAAAACAAGTATGTGTTGTAGCCAATTATACAAGTATATCTAGAAAAAGGACTGAAAGAGGGGAAAATGGGAAAGATAAAAGCTTAAGTCAGAGATAAGATGTAAAATGATGGAACATGCTACAATTTTTTTTTTTACTAATATTAATTTATAAATATTTTTTATTGATATTGAATGATAAATATACAAATTGAAGCTGAATGGATCTATTTTTTGAATGTTTGTAAATTGGTTAGTAAAAAGCATATTTCTAAAGTGGATATAAAAACCCCTTTTATATGATACTAGTCCATGCACCGTTGATTAAAAATGACAATAATAACTGAAGAATAGGCTTCTTACATTTGGATAAGTGTTCTCCAGTTCTTAGCACTTTAGTAGCTTCTTGAGAAAGGGAAGGGTCAAGAATAGGAAGACATCCAAATACTGCTTGAATAAGGCTGATGGGGAAAGGGTAATAAAGAGGAAAATGGTTAATGTTACAAATAAAATCCATAAATATATTTAAATGCCTGAAAATCTATCCAAAATGAAGCCAGCAAACCAAGTCTTGGAAATAAATATTTTCTTGATAGCTTGTCAGAAAATAATTTTGATAATTTTAAAAATGTAGCTATAATATTAATCAACAGTGAAACCTCCGATAACAAGCACCTTCCATAACGAATAATTCACATAGCGAGCAAAAAATAAATGAAAGAGTTGCTCCCTAAACGAGCGACATTTCGCATGAGTTACAAAGAAAGGGCAAGTCCCTTTTTCACGACATTAACTTGTGAGCTGGGACTTCCGCGCCTGTAAAAACAAAAAATCTTTTGCTTAGCTAGCGAAATCTTTTGCTTAAGATTCTGGAACAAATTATGCTCTTTATGAGAGGTTCCACTGTAAAGTTAATTATAACAATACCAAAAAATTACAAAATATCGATAAAGTTTCACATAAAATTAAAGTAATTTCTGAATGTAATCTAGCATGGTGAATCTCAAAAGTCTCACCAATTGACCTTCATGTCCTTAGTCTGGATTCGTCCTGGCAGAGGGAACCGACAGACTGGTCCCTGTCCTCGAGGCTTCCTGTTGAGGAGGTTGAGGCAGCGCTTCTCCGAAGCTCGTAGAGGAATGTCGCTGTACTCGTGGCAGGTACTCAGAATACACAGAAGGTCATTTAATGTCTCTGTACCTTTGATCTGGGTACGGCACATTTCAAGAGTGCAGCGGTGGAAAAGATCAGAAAAAATAAGATTATGGATACCGTATTGAAATTATTTTGAAGTTCGTATATAGATATGGATCGGTTAGGGGCATTTTTAGAATATAGTTAATCTGTTTGTAGAACTGGGCAGAAATATTTGCGGTTTATTTTATTTCAAGGAATGACAAGCAAAGCCTCTACTTTTAGAGGCATGTCTGCAGGTAGGACAGTAAGGATAGGGAAGGTAAATGTGAAAAACACGCCACAAACACCCAGACCAATTGAAAATAAATCAATCTTGAATTTATTTTGCGACGTCAGTTTCGCAGTCGAGCGTCAACCCAACTACGCTACGGCGCCTGTGTGGTAATTTTTTTACAGAAAAAAATTATCTACCGGTATTTTCACATTTAAAAAAAAAAAAAAATTTGCACTAGTCTACTTATGGATGAGCTAAATTGATTATATTAGTATGAACCCCTTATTTGTACACTGATAAATTTTGTATCTTCTTATCCCTTATCTGCACCCGATGGTGCATAGGGCACTGCATCATAGAAACGCAGTGTTATATTGATAGTTAACACATGAAGGAAAAGTGATCAGCCCTCCGCTTCAGGTACCAGTCCATGGTAATATTAAATGAATATTAGTATTAATTGATCTGGATATTAATTTATTTGACCCCCTCTGGGAATCGAACCTGGGACTTATATTTATAATGTAAAAAAATCTTTTTATTTTATTATCTTGCCTTAAGAATGAGTTTCATAGTCTCGAAGTCCAAACAATAAGTCGCCATGAGTATCCCCGCTTCCGTGGAAGTAATGGCAGTGTCGGAGTTCATAGTCAGCAATCCTGCTCTTGCCAACGCATTTACATTCTTTAGGCAAAGTTCTGAATAATAAAAAAAAAGTTTTTATATAAAAAATTATAATCCATTAAAAATATCCTCTCTCTCTAACCCTTATCCACGTCCAATGGTGCATAGTTTTATCAGCAAGTAAACACACCTTAACTTAAGTCAATATTTATGCGTATTAAATAGAATAGTTCCGAAATGAAGACTCTACGATCCATTGCAGGCCTAACACTTCGCGAGAGTGAAAAACTCTGAAATTATT
This sequence comes from Brachycentrus maculatus, assembly GCF_059751285.1. Taxonomy (NCBI): domain Eukaryota; kingdom Metazoa; phylum Arthropoda; class Insecta; order Trichoptera; family Brachycentridae; genus Brachycentrus; species Brachycentrus maculatus. The sequence goes on from NW_028280786.1 coordinate 1,208,158, forward strand.
TATTGTAACTGCAGACAGTTGGTAGAATTCCATATTGAATTGTTGGGTAATATATCCAAAATAATACAAGGTTTGTGTTTTCAAAACACTCATGTGTTTTGATAATGTCCTAAGAAGACGAAACGCGTCACGTATTAAGATATACATAAATAAATGTAGAATTCAATCCAACACAAACCTTGTTTTATTTTGGATATATTACCCAATAACTCTGAAATAAGACAAATCTGCTATATACGTGCGATAGGGAAGAGAAAGAAGACGTTTCTGGAGAAATAGTGTTGAAAGAGTGAGTTCGAATCGAGTGGTGAGGACAGTAGCGGACAGCAGCATAAGAGGTAGCAGACACCCAGGAAGACCACCTAAACGATGGATAGATAGATAGCTGGTCTTTCACCTCCCAGGAGCGGACCGGAGAGTGACAGGACATAGTCCTATATAAAAAGGAAGAAGAAGAATAAAAAAGGAATAGTCACTAGTTGGTCAACACGATTATAAAATTGATCATCAGCAATAAAATCTTAATCCGGTAGTAGACTTATTTGTATTATTGTTCATATTCTTATACATTTTTTTGTTGTTGCTAATATAGCACTTGTATTTGACACCGCGATATATCCTTTACGAGTACGTAACACTTGTATAAACAAGGGCGAATTTCTAGTGTCGTCGAGTAACTATGTACTTTTGTTTTTTATATAAATTCGGAAAGCTGTGGAATTAATTAGAAAAATAACGGATTTGTCTTCTTCGCGCGTCACAATCTATGCGATAAGCAAGCTTTCTTTCATCCATGGTCAGTCTTCACCCATCTCTATCCTCCGCTCGTTTCTTCAACTCGGTGTACCCGCTACAACGCATTTAACAGCTTCTCCAAATTTATTAAATCTGACCCACGATTTACCTGTTTATTACTTTATTTCTGCTTACGAAAACCTTAATATGAAGGTTTTCGTAAGCAGAAATAAAGTACTAACACTGACCATTTTTTAAATGATACCTGTTTAAAATTCAGCCAACTCAATGTTATTAAGACGTGATGTGAAAAATAATAATAATTAAAACCTGCCAAGATGTTGTGTGTAAGTTTTTAAGCAGGTAGAAAAATTAAACCTTATGCAAAAAATAAATAAAAAAACAGATTTCTCATTTATGGATTCGACATATTTGTTGATGTGTAAATTGTACAATGTAACCTTAATATATGATTAAAACAGGTACAATACTATATTGAATCGTGCGTAGTCATCAATCATTATTTTTGACCTTTGTGTATTTGAAGATGATCAAATTACTTTATGGATGGGTGCCTCGTTCAATTAAAATTGCGAGTGATGATATTACAATGTCGAAATCCCTAACAATTAATTACGGCACCGACATTTTAGTACATAATTGCCTCTCGTGAGTTGTCCATAAATCTGAGAAATATTTCATGATCCAGACCGTGACCCGTAAAGAGAGTGAAAGTGATATCCACAACAAATTAAACACATTACATTACATTAGTGGACGCGCATTAGCCTTTAACTGGCTCAAAGGTCGCAAGTTTAACCCTAGAATGGTATAGAAAAGTACTTGTTATGTTGAGAAAACGGATTTGTGCAATAGCTTTTAAAAATTCCTGCGTATCACCATGCCTGCGCTACTTTAGATTTTTCCAATCAAATTTTGGGAAATAAAAATAAATCGTTTATGTTCATATTATAAAATTAAAATAAACTTTTGTTACTAAATGACGTAAAAATATTGAAAATAATAATTTATCTCTGCGTAAAAACCCTAAATTTCTTATTTCCATAAAAAATCAGTATCCTCTAGATACGATGGTGTCGTATAAATTACTAAAATAATTTTATTTTAATCTGTGTTAGGAACAGGAAAAATACTACCATAAGGGCGGCGTTCACAAAAAACTAATTTTTTAGGCACAAAAAAAAAATCCTGATTTATCCCAAAAAGTATAACATGTATATAAAAAAGAAAAACACCATCGGAAGCGCACAAAAATTAAAAATAAATAAATTCATATTGCTTAAATACAACTATAAAAAAACCACCAAAAACGTGGAATAAGCAAAAAAAAAATACGGAGAGTGAACACTTGCGTGTTAACTGTTTAGCGGTAGTGGCGGATGTCCACTACCCGGAATTTGACCGTCCGGCAGTCCGGTTTTGAAAAATGAAAGCGACTACGACAGTTTAGCGTGATCGAATTTACGCGCAACGTGTTCACGCACCGAACAAGAGCACCAATCTGAAAAAAGATAGACAAAATCACAAGCCAATCCAAGCCAATCGTCGTTTTAAAATGCTAACTGACGTGCCGGACGGTAAAATTCTGTGTAATTCCGTGTAGTGGACAAACGCCCTAACTGTTCGGTTGCAACTCCAATCATTAATTATACAAACATAACACACACTTACGATTTGATCAAACATCATAATTTAGAAATAACGATAGTTGTATGACAGAGTGGTGTAATGGGATTTACGACGAATGAACTGGATGGATTTGCTCACCCTCCAGCCTCTTCTCGACGGTGTCTCTTGGCGTGCGCGGCGGGTAGCCGTAGTGCGCGGGGTTGCGCACGGCGCGCACGTACAGGAAGGTGGAGCGGATCCAGTCCATGGCCAGCAGCAGGTCGGCCAGCGTGCCCAGCGCCGCCTCGGCGTTCAGGTGCTCGGCCAGGTGTCGGTGCAGCGCGCTCTCCACGGCGCGCCGCCCGCCGCACAGCCGGCTGTACCGCTCCTGAGAACGGGATAGGCTATAGACGAAAGTACCTATTTATCGGGTACTTTTTTTTAAAGGCAGATACATCCATGGGCACCCGCAGGGGGGGGGGAATGGATTGATTGAAGATAGCCAAATAATGTTACTTATATATCGTAGTCATACAGGAGAAAGTGACCAAGTGCATTTTTTACAAAAACGTGATCATTGACTATTTCATATCTTACTAGCTTGTAACTATATTAGCTGAAAAAATCCTAAAGCGATTTTAAGCTTGAAAGTATAATATATTGACTTGTTAAAAATGACTAACTGCATTGATGTTTATTTTCTTGCCAAGCAAAAGTGACTTAAATGGCCCTCCTGAACATTTTACGTTTTGTTAGTTGGTCACTTTTTCCTGTACGACTACGATATGTGTTCATAAAAAAATGTTGCTACAGTATGCCCTGAAGGGCATACCGTAGTGAATTACTACAGCGTCCTGTCCGTTCGTTCATTCACCATACAAATACGTTACAGTAAATTAGAACTACGTTAAAACATTACTAAAAATATTTTGCCCCCCCCCTAGAAAATTTTCTGCGGGCGCCCATGGATACATCTTCTAATCTGTTACCGTATTGGAAATGTAAGCTCCACCAATATGAGAGGGAGGATATATATATATATATATATATATATATATATATATATATATATATATATATATATATATATATATATATATATATATATATATATATATATATTTATATATATATATATATATATATATTTATATATATATATATATATATATATAAATAAATATATATATATATATATATATATATATATATATATATATATATATATATATATATATATATATATATATATATATATATATATATATATATATATATATATATATATATATATATATATATATATTTACATATATATAATTATTTCACTATCTTATATTACTGGATATTGCGTTGCAATAATTTATTTCGTATATTTATTTATATTTATATATATATTTATATTTATATTTATATTTATTGTATATTTATTTATATATATATATATATATATAAATAAATATATATATATATATATATATATATATATATATATATATATATATATATATATATATATATATATATATATATATATATATATATATATATTTACATATATATAATTATTTCACTATCTTATATTACTGGATATTGCGTTGCAATAATTTATTTCGTTTAACGTGACAATTAATTAATCAAGATAATTTCGTAAAAAAGACAAAGTTACAAAAATGAATGCACTTTTGTTAGACGAATTTCGCAGCAATTTTCGCCAGGGAAATAAAAAAATCTTTGCAATATTCAACCAAACAATGAATACAATCATTTTTGGTGAGAAGCGTGCAACAAACACATAAGTTAATCACATAACATAACATATTAAAAAAAAGAACTTATAGCCGGTGCTTACCAAAGGTGTTATATTATACATATATTTATTTATTAATTTTTATTTAAAACAATATAAGAGTAAACGTTGCGGCGTACATCTGAGAATAATAAAAAACGTTTTTGTTTTTCAGATTACATGTTTTTATTTTTGAACGCTATCGAAAAATGATCGTTGGATCTGTGTGCTTTTTTTTTACACCATTACTACAATAGTATAAACTCCTTGGTAACTAAATGGATATTGATTTATTTATTTATTAAAAAAATGAAAAAATGTTCATTACGAGGTAGGTAGATGGGAAAAGACTGAAAAAAATAGTGTGTCCGTCAAAAAGCTGAAAAATATATTGCTCTATTTATTAAAAAAAAGATGTTTGATTTTTAGTATTCTGAAAAAAAGAGTTTTGCGACGTGTTTGGTTTTTGTCCCAAGGTCTTCAATTAAAATATAAAATAAAACCTTTTGATAATAAATAGCAGATCGATAATGATACAAAACAAAGGTTATCATCCTTTTTTTACTGATAATGATGCATTGGGCACTGAATTGGATAAATAAATTAAGACAGGGCAAGGGTTACGTTAATACAATAATTAAAAAAATATATATATTTAATACGATGAAAAGAATATGAATAGTATCATTGGCCATCACCCGGACCTCGTTATAAATTATCATATTTGTTTTTTCACAGTATGTGGGATTTAGTTTTGTTTCGGCCAAAATGATTTTTAGTCACCTTTTATAAATAAGCTAATAATAATAAATAATAAAAGTTATGATAATAATAATAATGAACGGCAAACTAGAAAAAAAGTTAATTTACGCTGTTATAAAATTTAATTATTATCGATTAAATTAACAAATAAAACACGAATGATGGATTTTTGCTAACGGCCAAATTAGGGCAATTAGTATAAACAATAAATTACATAGCAAACCAAGAAATAAAAACCCCTAACATCTTTTGCAAAGAGATTAAAAGACCATTTAATTTAAGTACATAAGTATGTATAAATAAATATCAAATGGTGGGCTAAAAATTTAAACTCTTCATTTTATATAAGTACGTAGGATTATTTTAGAAGATAATTTATTTATAATAACTATAATCAACTAAAAGATATCGCTTGAACGGTCAGTTATAAGATAGTTATTCGACAAAACACGATATGTGGCATTTTGCCATTATTCTCTTAATACTCCGTCTGACTGTTGTTTATGGTGTGTTTATTATTTAAACGTTTTTGTTTGATAATTTAAAAAAATGTGTGCAGCCATTTCAATGGATACTTATGATATTAATACATTCAGTAAAGACATTTAAAATTTTAACTTTTTTTATGAAGTATTAAAAAATTGTTAAATATTTAATATAACATTAATATTATAAGTTTTGGTAAAGTTTTCATATTTTTTTGCATAGTAATTAAATCCATGTCTAATTAAACAGGGATACATTAAAAAAATATATATATACAATCAAAATTGTGAGTATTCTGAAGTCAATATAATAATAAACAATAAGAACAAACTGAACTATACGAGCGAAACACTGCATTTCAGAATAATGAAGGAGTTCATTTAAATTATTTTTTTTCTATTTTTTTCTCCTAAAATCTGGAAAATATTATTTCTTTGTGATTCCGTGTATACACTAAGAAGAATTATAACAAACGTGCCAAGCTTATATATATATATATATATATATATATATATATATATATATATATATATATATATATATATATATATATATATATATATATATATATATATATATATATATATATATATATATATATATAAAGCCCTTATCCGCACCCCAATGGTGCATAGGGCACTGCGTCATATAAACGCAGTGTTATCTTGATCGTTTTACACATGAAGGAAAGGTGATCAGCCCCCCGCTTCAGGCACCAGTCCAGGGTAGTATTGAATAAATATGACAGTGAAAAAATCACTTATATTTATTTAACCCCCCTTGGGAATCGAACCCGGGACCTCCAGAACGGTAGCCGAACGTGCTAGACCATTACACTATAATGTATATATATATATATATATATATATATATATATATATATATATATATATATATATATATATATATATATATATATATATATATATATATATATATATATATATATATATATATATATATATATATATATATATATATATATATATATATATATATATATATATATATATATATATATATATATATATATATATATATATATATATATATATATATATATATATATATATATATATATATATATATATATATATATATATATATATATATATATATATATATATATATATATACATATAAATACATATAAATATATTGATTGGGTACTGATTGTTGATATATTAAGCAGGTAGTTGTCTATTCGTTAATGCTATTCTTAGACATTCTAATCACCATGGCTAAGATATGCATTGAATTCTGCGCTGTGTTGACATTACAAAGAGCGCTGTTGGCGGGAAACGGTGATGAAACGTGAACAATTTTCTCGGCGGTGGCGGTGGGGTGAAAACAGAAAAGCGGCCTTAACCTAATGTTCGCGCAAAGGGCAAGTGTCGCAACTGTGCCTGCGCTGGAAAATAGAAAACACACACCAATAATATTGTTTTGCCTCATATAATGATACCATTAGTCGATTACAATGGCCTATTTCGCAACCGGCCAATTTGCTAAATCCACCAGGAGAACCGATAAACAAGTCACTCTAGCATCTCGGTTGTCACTAGTTAAACATATCACTTACCTACCTGACAATTGACTGTTTTGTAATGTAAAATATCACGCCAAAGTAGTTATTATCGATTCTAAAATAGACATCTCTAAATACTATGAATTAAAAAAAAAAAAAAGCTTTACTTAGTAAATACCACTATTTCTTAAAATCTACTGTGACACGGCGGCTGTCCAAACTCAAAACACAGTAAGGGACATTTTAAGTAGAATCCATTTAGTCCTAAAATGAATTGGTTTAAGTTTGGACAGCCGACGTGTTTCGATGCATTCCGCATCATTTTCAAACATCAATTAATGAAATAAAATAAAATTTATTGCACTGTTATTTTTTTTCTTGTGGTAAAAGAAAATATTTGAAAATTAGAGTTTGAATTTTGACCGGTTAAAATTTACAATGTGCGAATGTTAACTACTATTATTTTGTACGGAACAACAAATTATGAAAAATGTAATTAAGGTACTATTAATTAAATTTTCTTTGTTCGGAAGATTTTATTTATAAAATGATTTGCAATGACATGAGATCATAAATATTCTATACTTAGTAAACACCTAATACTATTGTGAGGTTGATTATGTTTTTTTTTTTTTAAATTAGGTTGAAATTGTTGTTTATTTTTCTTATGTAACACAATTGTGAAGTTTTCCAAAAAAACCTTTGGAAAACATGTTTGATAGGTAAATGTTATTGCATTTTTGTTCCATGAAATAATTTTATCTCAATTTTAACAAATTTATAAAACACGAACATTTGAAAAAAAAGTATATTTCAATGACCATGGCTAACATGAGTAAAATTATTACCTTCCTTGAGGGGCCTTCTTCAGGGCGCTGTTTTAACAAAATTGTGTCGTAAAAAAGTAATGTGGCTAGTGATTTTTTTGGTATTTGGTTTTAGAAATAAAAGCTCTACATACCATATATCTATTAATTTGGCGACGTTGTCTTGTTTCTATATTTAGACGTCTAATTCAGTAATGTCCTCTCCGTACTACAGTGGTAAGCGCGTTAGGTTATAGTGTTGGAGGTCCTGAGTTCGATTCCCAGGGGAGTCAAAGTGATATATTTTAGTACTTTAGCATTTCCAGATAATTTAAACCATCCCGGGTTTGTACCTGAAGAGCAGGACTGATCACTTTGCCTTCATAATTAACGAGCAAGATAACAAACACTGTATGGATGTGTGATGTTATGCACTGTTAGGTATGAATAAGGGTCGAAGAAGAAGATTATTAAGATGTGAGAAGATAATATATTTCATTAACAAACACAATTACGTTAAAATATAATGTGACGTATTTATTAGTTAATTTTAAATTACGACATACACATATTAAGAAGCATGTTGCTTTTTCTTAGAACTTGATGTCGCACATCCATAATTCGGGATCGTTTTCCCATGCTTTTCATTCCTTTTGTATTTGGGCAACTAATTAGCGCGGGCCTTGAGCATTACACAGCCTTGACATCTGCCCGCGTGGCCCGACTCGGTACATCCGCAAAAGGCTTTACGAAAATAATCGCACTACACGGAATGGTGCAATTAAAATTATCAATAGTGATAATTCTAGCAACAGCGGAAGGGGTAAGGAAAAGAAGCAGAGATTTGTTAGCGCGGGCGATCGTACGCATTAAGTCTGGTTTAGACAAGCCATCATTACTGTACAATGATGGCTTGTCTAAACCAGACTTAATGCGTACGATCGCCCGCGCTAACAAATCGATACTTCGATCAGATTAATTGAAACAAAACTTTTTTTTCGTATTTACAACACCCTCTAAAAAAATGTTTTGGGGGTGTTCCTCGTATTATGGACCAGGGCTGCTTATTTCAGTGACTGAAATGATGAATAGCGAGAAGTATCACCCAATTCTACTGGAAAAGATACTACCAGAGATACAAAAACGAAGGGCATGGAATGGAAATGGAATATTTCAGCAGGATTTAACCCCCTGCCACAAATCCAAAAAAAAAAATTGAAAATTTTCACACAAAAACAATTAACTGTGTTGGACTGGTCAAAAATTTTGCCAGACGTAAACCTAATTGAAAATCTATCGGTAATCTGTAAGGATCGGCTCTCTAAAATTGATTGCGCTACGGTGGAAAAGCTCATTTTGAAAAAATGGCATCCACGTGCCAAACCCTTATATAATATATGCCAAGAAGAGTAAAATCTTTGATTGAGCCTAAATGAGATCATATTAAATATCAATTTGTGATATAGCTAATAAACAAAAGATTTTACAAAACTTTTTACGAAAATACAACAAAATAAGTTTTGTTTCAACTAATCTGCTCGATATTGTACGTTTCTTGCCGTATTCGGTGCTAACTAACCGATAGTTAACTCGAGAGTATTAGGTTTTAAGTGCTGGATATTATAAATAAGTATTTATATTTAAACTAATTTTGAAAAAAAAACGTGTAGGCTGAACTCATTTTTATTCTTAATTCCCATTTGAAATTTTAAAATCGAACCCAAATGTTATTCAATTGACTTCCGACTGCAATTGAAATCATCATCAAAGAATTCTTCATACACATGAATATTTTATTTTTTCATGAATTTCGTGTTTTGAGACTTTCCTCCAAATACTACTACTATATATATATATAGGTTGTGTATTTTCTTTACGCGTTGCTTATATCTGCGTATAGTCAGTTACTACTTGAATCATAATCGAATATAAAATATTAAAATTATAAATAAAAGTAATAGAACTTTTGAGCTTTGATTGCGTAATATTTGAATTTTATACAAAATGATTACCGGAAAATTATACAATAAAACGACAATCATAATTGTTAATTTCTTGAATAAAACGTTAATACCGCGCAAAATACATCATCAATTATAAATGCAGTATAAAATAACAAAAAACATCCCGTTAGGTCACGGATCAGATTCCGGGTCGGGTAAAGAGTTTTTTATAAATAAAATATTTGGAAACATATTTTTGTATTTAAAGGTACATATTTTGTCCGCCTCCGTAGTGTAGTGGTCATCACGCTCGGCTACCGTTCTGGAGGTCCCGGGTTTGATTCCCAGGGGGCGGTTAAATAAATATAAGTGATTTTTTCACTCAAATATTTATTCAATATTACCCTGGACTGGTACCTGAAGCGAAGGTCTGATCACCTTTCCTTCATGTGTTAAAAATCAAGATAACACTGCGTTTATATGATGCAGTGCCCTATGAACCATTGGGGTGCGGATGAGGGTCTGAATGAATATAATCTGCTGAGCACCGTGTCTGCTGGTCAGAAAAGACAAAATGCATATTCCCGTTATCCCACGCGTCATGGTTTTGTAATTTTCCTTTCTATTTTTTTTCCATACAGCTATCGTATACGCTTGGTTTTTTCAGAAAGTATTGTAAAACGATATTTTTCATAAAATACTGGTCAGACATTGAAAAAAATCTTGATATATCGTGCTGAAATTAATTAAATAATATACCAGTATATACTAACGTATACGTTCTTGAGCCTAGTATCCAAAGCTCATGGTTACGTAGAATCAGACTTGTATATAAAACGTACACAAAACATACGCACTTCTTGATTTTCCCAATTTTTTCATCGCCAAACAGATAAGTGATAATGATCTAATCCAAGCGTTGAGCGACGTGATCATTGATTATCAAATAAAGACGTTATTATCGCACATAAATATAAAAAAACTGAAAAGTAGAATGGCCTTTTAATTATTAATTTACAATCGCGATGGATGATTGATTGAGTTACTTGTTATTGCTGTACGATATAACAATAAAACCGAAAATATATAGTGTGTATATTTTAGACATTGGTAAATCATAATTATATTTTATTATGCTATGTGATGAAGTGCTCATTAACAACCTTCAATATTAATATTTTCTTATAATTATATCTGGTTTTTCCTTTTCATTTTTGTTTTCACGTATGTCGGTAAAAAATAGATATTATAATATGTACGTAAAGATAGATCAGAATAAGTGTAAATTGATAGACGCATCAATGAAGTGATTGATATTACTATATTCCGTTTAAGACCATGTCTGGATAATCGTTTCGTCATCTCCCATAATCACCGGCATCACATAACGAGCGCATCTTCAGGGGGACCTATTGCAACATAATATTATGTATTTACCTGCATATAATAATATGTATCTCCACGGTGCATACATGCACTAGAGTCGACGGCGACCTTTGAATTACCTAACGTCACGACAGATATACCACACCTGATCACTAGTAGCACATGATCCCTGCGTTATTTTCGAGATTCAGATGTAACTTTTTTTGATAGATTGCCGATCAATGCAACGTTATGCTAATAGTCAAAAAACGTGAACTCGAATAAAATGAAACACTCAAAATACATCAGTGAAAACACTTAATTAAATTTAAATTTTAAAATCAATATTCAAAATTCATACTATATTTTTGTTGTTAGGAGATGTTTTTGTTGTATGTCCATTCCCTATCTTAGAAGCTTGTCTGCTGGTAGGACAGTTAGGAAACAGAAGGTAGATGTGAAAAATACATTACAGACACTTAGTTCAATTGAAAATAAATATTTCGTGAATTCATTTTGCAACTGGCGGGAATCGAACCCGCAACGCCAGTTTCGCAGTCGAGCGCCTAATCGACTACACCACGGCGCCTGTCCATTGAAGTATGCATGCTGAATGTTTTGTTTTCTCAGTGTACATATTGTTAAAACATGTTTTTAAAAACGCTACGATAACAGTGTTACAATAATAATTTTTGTTTTGTACATCCACAGCTCGCCATAGAAAAAAAATCGTCCCGTAACCCTGAAAATCAAATTAAATTTGATGAATTGCGAGTGTCAATTTTTTGTTCCGTATAGCGAATTCGTTAATCTTTTTTTCCGATTCTGTTAAGAAAGTTCGTTAGGCGAAGTATGGTTATAAATCGGTGATATTTTTTTAGAAAACTTGAACAGGACTGCATAGCTTGTTCGAATCGACATTATGGTTTTTCTCACAGATTAATAGTTTAATAATCATGATCGAAATAGATTCACCGAGGCCACCGTATTGCGAATTACTACTATACATACTAAAGGGACACACGTTATGTAAGTATGCAACCAAGCACGGAGACTTTAGCTGCGTGTACTATGCTATTTTCGTAGACCTGGAGTAAAAAAGTACACTTAACGATTCATGCTTTTCATGACAGTACTCAAACGAGAGATACATTTTTACAACCCTTATGTACAACCCAGAAGAAAGGAAGTGTGCTTACAGTGTATAAATTAAAGGGAGATGTAGATATTTAACCTGTTGCAATACGTTAGGTCATGTGCAATAATTTTGATTTGAATTGTAAGTTCACGAACCACGGTTTAATTCTCGCTTATCATAATCACGTTGTTAAGTACTACTGAATTACACGAATATGCAAGTTAAAACGATGACTATTCTAAGTCGGAAAAACTGTTCTTGGACATGAATTGAAAATTAAAGCAGTGCCGGATTGGTTTCTTACTCTTTTCGAACTCTCTAAATTTTAACTCGATAATTATGTATTTTAAGCTAAACATAAACGTAGAAACATTTTTATTTTATGTGTCCTCGGTAGATTAGGTCACAAATATTCAAGTTACTAAGCGAAAGTGAAAAGGACAAAAAGTGTTTAGCAATATGGTAAAATATGGAACCTTTTAAGCTTTTCATCGAGGGAAAAATACATTTAAAAAAAAGCAAAGAAAGATGCTGCATCTTATGGCTTGGAACCAGATGGTAAGGATGCAGTAATACAAATATGTATTTCAAGTGGCTTTAATGAGATGAGGCTCGCGTGAATGACACTTAATCTTGGATATGAGATAGGAAGAGAAAAAAAAAAAAAATTTATCGATCAAAATATTTCATCGAGTAAATGAATTCGATAAAAAAATTAATTGATTTCTTCTTCTGACCTTTACCCATACCCAAAGGTGCATAGGACATTGTATCAGATTGACGAAATGTATGTAAAGTTGGACGTCACTTTTATGGAGGCAAAGTAATCAGACCTGCGCTTCAAGTAACAAATCAAGGTAATAATAAATAAATATTAGAGCGAAAAAACTGTTATTTGACTCTGTTTATTTTGACTTCCCAGTGATTCGAACCTGGTATCAACAGCAAGGTAGTCAAACGCCCTAACCACTATACTACGTGGGATGGACAAACAAAATCAACGCTGATGTAAACATGATTTCAAAAAGCTTTTTATCTAATTCAAAAAACATTATTTTAATGTATTAGTAGAGTCGTTGAATTACGCATTACATATAAACAATCACCGTCACCATAATGTTATTATTTTTATTGTTTAATATTTTGAAAACGATTCCTCATCATCTCAAAGATGTTTGACCTCAATTATATTTATTCAACACAGTTTATTGCACAATAAGTAAGGTATAAATTAATTTAAAGTATAAATCAAAACATCATTTGGAAGAGTCATAAAATTGTAATTTTGCGTGGGTAGAAACAGCAGCATTACGTGTGTGTAGGGTTTTACGTACCTACTACAAAAATATCAATTATAGATAATTGTGAAATAAGAAATGATAAAAATAGTACCTTACGTTTTAGGTGCTATCAATATTCAGTGTGGGAAACTAAAATATAATTAAAATAAATCAGATTTATGGTTGATTTTTCACAAAAATTATATTCGCGATTATTTTTAGTTTAGAAGTAGATAAAATTTTAACATATTTTTCCGAGTCAAGAGCAAAAATATTTATAAATGTAATTAGTAGAAAGAGTTGTTATAATTTTTTTCCATGTTGTATGTTTTACTCCACTCTAATATATTTTTCTTTCTTGCAGGAAAACCTTTGCAGAGGTTTCACTATAAAAGTCGCATTCCTTAAAAAAATACATTTTAGTAATATTTGTCTGTGAAAGTGAATTGTTTTTTACTGAAGTAAAGTGTTATATAATTGATTTTATTTCAAAGATCAGAAGAAACTTGCCAACACGATCTCAGACAAGTCGGTGTTCACCGTTAATAGTTACCCAATAAAAGGATCCAACAATGAAACGATTCAATTTATCTCACATCTGCTTGACATTCCTGCACCTACCGACGTACTCACCCGCAGTAGATACGTACTAGGCCCATGTCGAGGAGACTTACGACCAATTTACAGCTCGTCCTCTAGTGAAATGTCAACTCGACAGCGATGCACGAAGGGCCTGTGAATCTAACCTACCTGCACACGGCACAATGCATAACCCACTAGGCCAGGGATTCCCAATCTTTTTTTAGCCCGCAGTGCACTTACAAGCTTAGTATTTTGTCACGGCGCCCTACATTAGTAAGCAATTTGGAATAGACATAGTGACTTTATATATCTTTCAATAAAGACTCATTGACGGCCATATTGTTGATGCTACATTTTGACGCACACTTTGTTTTATTAAAATTTAAAGATAGAAAGCACTTAGTGAAAGATCCTGTATATATTATAGCCGAAAGAAATAGGTACCTACAATAATAGCAGTTGGGTAGATAGGCACAAAAATTAAAACATCCACAATATGAAATTGAGTTTAATAATATTTATAAGAATTCAGAATTGAAACAGAGAACAACAAAAAATAAAATATTTGTATTTTCGGATAATGATAGAATATGGACTCACGGCGCCCCTCTTTACTTTCTACGGCGCACCAGGGCGCCGCGGCGCACCCTTTGGGAACCCCTGCACGAGGCGTTAGGTGAGGCGTTGCGATACGTTGAGGAAAAATAACAATTAGCTAATATGATACCAAGCTTTAAAGAACAGGTCAATCTGGTAATATACAAATGATATATGAAGAAGTTTCATGAAGGTTTCTGCTAATAAAAAAAAACTTACTAATTTCAATCAAAGATGGTGTCGAAGTAGTATGTGCAAGTGTTTTCAAATTATATATAAATATATCTTCTGAAATTTGAGTAGTATGATTGTGCCATGGGTAGAATGGTGAATTCTTCGACGTGTACCATATTATTATCACAAACTATCTCAAATTATTACAAACTTGTCAGACTTCCATATTTTCCTCATTTATGTTGAAATATCAATAAAAAGGAACCTTATTTGTGCACATGGTTTTCAGAAAAAAATATTAAATTATATTATAATAGATAAACGAATATTTTCCTAAAAGCAAAAAAAACACCTTTAGCAGAAATTTGATTCACCTCATGGATTACATATTTTTAAAAATATATAAAATGGTTAAACAAATTTATGAGGCGAATGTAAGTGGAAAAAAGAGCAGAGGAAGACCGAGAAAAACATGGCACGATCAGGTATGCCAAATACTTGAAAGTGGTCAGGTTAGAAGTCGTAACAATCGGCGGGTATGTATGAGGAGATGCATGAACGTGGAAGAGGTGAATAATGTTTGCAAAAACAGAGTGATGTGGCGTTTTATTCTCTATACCTACCCCTGCGGGGAAGCGGCGTGATGGTTAGTTAGTTAGTTAGTTAAATACACATTAAAGATACTTATTTATTATTTAAGATATCAATTTTGGCCCACATTAATAAAAAAAAAGATTGTCAAAAGTGATTATCATGATAATCGAGAAAATACGAAAATATAAAGAAAAGTGGTCAGAAATCAAGGAAGGCAGTACCTACCAAAGACATCTTATCGTACAAATCATGGGTAGGTACTCGGTGATTAAGTTTACAAATAATTTGGTTGATTTAATCATGTTTGATGTACTGCACTTGTAAATGGTCTAAAATAATAATTTATTATTTTAGACCATTTACAAGTTTTTGTTGTACAGTCCACTATTTACCCAATGAAAGATGTGGTGATACAAACAAAAATGTAAAAACCAATTTTATACACACATAGAATACCTCGTAAAGCTAAGAATTATCGTAATTAATCGTGAGTTGTCAAGGTGGGTAAAAAATAAGTAAACTTTGAACTTTACGGCTGGTAAGAAGTAATCGCCAACTTAGCCAGTTGTGATATTACTTATGATGCACTATAATATTCTGCATTATTACGAGGCTGTGTCACCAAACAGAATTCCTCATTTCATAATAAGGAAAGATTAATGAGCTGACTGTACGTGAAGCAAGGATCTGATCATTTTTCACTCGGAGGAAATTGCTGCTACTTGAGTATACCTATAGGAATTCGTGATGAATCACGGCGGTTAATCATTCTAGGATATTTTATCTATTTGTACTCGCAGATCCATGTAGGATGATACATTCATAACTCACTAATTATTGATAAATAAAAAAATTAAATAACAATATTAATATTATTTATTATATTGGACACTGGATAATGGATGAGATGTCAATTTTAAAGGTGTCTCAACTTCATACAAAAACTAAATCGTTCTTCCCTTTTTTTTAATTTCAAAAGGAATAAGCTTAAAAAATAATTATATTATTTATTGATTCGGCATTAATTCGGATTCGGCAGACTTTGTGGAATGACATGTTGATTATTTAAAAAAAAAAACACTTGTAATAAACCACTTAATGAGATTTATTTTTATACACGACTAGTTTCGAAAACACACACATGTTTTCATCTACAGGTGAATTAATACAGTTTTAATTTTCACCTGTAGATGAAAACATCTGTATGTTTTCAAAACTAGTCGTGTATAAATATAAAACTCATAAAGTGGTATATTAAAGGTGTTTAATAAAAAAAAATACTTCACCAATCCCTCAACCGACGGAGTAACAATCAGTCATATTTTTATAAATGCATCGAAAAAACTTACTGTATGCGGAATGATCTGAGACCATTGTATAAATATGTATACAAGTATCAAGAATTAATGCAATAGGGAGGTTAATAATAAGCAAAATGGTGAACGTTACCCAAGTGTATAAAGTGATCGGTTAAGCCAGCCAAATGCCAGGTCGTAAGCCCTAGGATGCTCAGACTTCAATATTCTTTCATAAAAAGGAAGAACGATACACATTTCAAAAAGTAAGTAACATAATGAGGTCTCGTCCTTTAACATTGTATTATAAATATTATTCTTATTTTATCATCCGTTGAAATACCTTACAAATGATGAAGGTACAAAATCATGTATTAGTAGGGAATTAAACTTGGCAATTTTGTCCATATAACTGTCTGACCATTGCACTGTGAAAACTGTCAATGTAATAAAAGAAAGATGTGACATTAATACGACAAAGATATTTTGTGGTTCAATTTTTATCAATCGTTTTAAACGGAAAGTGGCTGCCGTAGAATAGGGTATTTTTTTGTTGGTTAAAAAAATTATGTTTCCAAATAAAACACATTTTGATGGCAGAAATGATGGTGTTAATTAAATATTGTTGCATAGATAATAATTCATTATGCATCCTTCAATATTCCGCAATTATTATAAATGTATATTTATAAAATACGAATATGGCACATAATGCAATTCTCGAATCGTGAAAATAAATAATGCTTATGAATATGTTAAACACATGAAGTCGGCGTACAAAACAGTAGTTGATATTTTCCATGATAACAAATCATGACATAATCAAAGTTTTAATTAATTTACTTATGTATAAGGTCTTATAAGCTTACGGAGAAGTCTTCAACCCTTATCCGTACCCCAATGGTGCATAGGACACTGCATCATATAAACGCAGTGTTAACACTGCGACCAGCCATCCATTTCAGATACCAGTACAGGGTAATATTTAATAAATATAAGAGTGAAAAAAACACTTATATTCATTGGACCCCCCCCCCTGAAAATCGAGCCCGAGACCTCCAGAACGGTAGCCGAACGTGCTGACCATTGACACGGAGGGGGACAAAATGGATGGAAAAGTAGGATACAAAATATAAAATGAAAAAATCACAAACAAAAACTACACGAAAGGTATTCAAAACTACTTATATTAATCAAAACATGCGTTACTAAAATACAAAGTTACGAATTACCTTGGCCTAAGTATTACAAGCGAAAGAATAACATGCCGACAAAATATCATAATTGAACATTTAGACGAGAAACACGAAGTTCAATTAAATATCCGATCAAAACGTGAAATTAATTTTGTAATTTTTCTAGTTTTTGTTTATTGCTTAAAATGTTCAATCTACAATGTGGCAGGGGACAGATGAAGGTATGCTGTGGAAATGTGGTCATTATAGAGATTACGCGGAATGTTGTAAGCAGATCGTGTGAAAAAGTGAAGATATTAGGAAGAATGCAAGGTCGAGAGAGGCTTGCTAGAGTGCAGTTCGGGTCGGTCAAGAAAGGGACACAAATAGTACGAGTACGTTACGATTAGCCTTGTTAGATATTTTGAAGATAAATGCAGTGTGAAAAGTAAATAGGGTTTATTTATCCTGTAAATATATATGTTTCCTTCGATAATCATAAATTCAGCTGGTATTGTTTTACCTTCACCTAAAATATGTAGAATTAAGCTTCAGTTCCATTCACTTAGAAAATGTTAAAATCCATTCGAGTGAGTTTGCTTTGTTAAGAACCCTGTAGAATAAAACAGCAACTATGTAGTTTTTTCCACTTGAATATTATTAATAATTTTTCCAATTTTCATGTGGAAAAAACTACAAACTTGTTATTTTATTCTATAAAATGCAGTTCCACCAAGAAATGTCAGTACAAAACATAAAAGTAATTAAGAATTTTGAAAGAACATAAACAACAATAATTGATTTTAAGAAAAATTCATAAAGTCTCTATTTCAAACACTTAAAAACTTAACAGAAAATTGATAAGAGAGGATGGAGAATAAAGATATGAAAAATACATCACAAAAATCTAGACAGAATATATAAAGTTCTTATATATTTAAAAAAAAAAGTGATAGGCAGGAATTGAACCAGAGACGTCAGATTCGGAGCAAAACGTATATGCCTAGCGCATTTATATGTATTCGTAATAACTAGATAAGCTAGAAATGTCACTTACAAAAAGCGAGTAAAAGGTATATATGTGTTTTATTTACATATATATATATATATATATATATATATATATATATATATATATATATATATATATATATATATATATATATATATATATATATATATATATATATATATATATATATATAATACACATATGTATACAGGAAGTAATAATATTATATGCAAAACATATTTACAATAAATCTCATAGACATAAAAATGTTAAAAAAAGGCAGATCAGTAAGGAAAATTATGATTTTTGTAAGCGTTTTATAACATTATTAGCGGCGACCTTAGGATGAGTTAAAATTTGTTCATAAAAAAAGGCAGTAAAGTAATGGTAGTAAAAAAGGGTATTAATTTTTATTAGCGATTCGTCAGTTGTTGAAAGGTTAATTAAAATAACGTTTATTGGGTACAACAAAATAATGTAGTCACGAAAAATACATACAGATATGTACCTCCTATATAGTAAAAATATTGTTTTCTGATTTTTCACGAATTCAGTCAAATATTGAATATCATACAATAAGTATATTGTTAAATTTATAGTTTTACACACAGGAGTCACAAACACCTAGTCCTGAAAAAAATAATTTTGGGACTCAGATTTTTATTTTACATATGAAATAAATTGTATATTTTTTATCCAACTATAAAATTTACATTTCATTTATATAAAATGCTAGATTATTTTATTGTATTCTTCATAACTTCCTTTTTCATATTTTCTTTTCTAAGAGAAACTTACCAATAAATATACAGTTATTTGGATTTTAGTTTAATTGTTAGTGAGGTAGTACTTCAAATAAATAAAAAAAGTTAAAATATTCACCTGTTGATGAGAACATCTGTTGTTCTCGAAACTAGTCGTGTTAACATTAATAAACGAAAAAAGTGGTCTCATACAAGGGTTTATATTTAAACCATCATGTTAATGCACAAAGTCAACCCATCGGCATACCAGCCGCTATATCTTGGCAGCTAAGATTATTTCTATGTTTGTTTTCGTTTTAACAGGTGAAAAATATTAGCACGTCATTGTTTGACAAACCATGTCACATCCAAACTTTTTTTACCTTCGGGGATATATTCAGTCAGAATACTTACAAAAAAAGATATACGGATGGGTTAATGCCAAATTAATAAATAATAGAGGTAGCACTTTATTTAGTTTTTACATATTTGTAGGGTACATCGAGTAAATTACACGCGTATCGGACGCAGAATGCATTTTCGATTCGGTTAGTTCGAGGAAAGAATAACATTCTTCAATTTCTTGCAAATCCAACCTTGATATATCCGGAGAACGGTGTGATTTCCCGGTGAAGTTGCTTCCTTCGCTTTGTGTTTCCACGCCACTGATGTTCATTTCGTCTGCGGGTCTCCCGATCTTGGATTACCGCAATAATTGCTTATTGAATCACCTAACTATGACATCATTGCACTTTGAATTTCCGAAGTGCACTGGGTACACATTTTTCTTCTGATTAATTGCTTAGAACTACTCCAGACGTTAATGACACCGAGTAATGAAAAAAATACTTAATAAATGCAGATATGATAGTTTTCTTTTCCATTATTAAAGTATCTTCATTAAAGTATATACTTGAGTACAAATTCATTTATCATTGCAATAACTATGTATAAATAATACGTGGGACTATAGATAATGTTGTATTTTTTTAAAAGGCAAAATGTATTTCAGTTTCAAAATACATACTATCAAAATTTAATTATACACATGATGTTGATGAAATAAGACAAATTAAACGAATCAGTTGATCTCTCTATCTCTCTCTCTCTCTCTTTCATCCCCGTCCGCACAAAGTGCACAGGGTTGATGCGGTGTTAACCTAATCGTCAAGTACATGTGATCAGTCCTGCACTTCCGATCTGGAGACAAGTGGAAATTATTTGAATTATAGATGACGTAAGTAAAAAGGTTCAGTTGAAGGACGTTACTAGGAAAGAAAATAGAGGAGAAATAATAAGTATTAAGTAATGAAGAATATGAAAATAATAATAGTAGCAATGGCTAGGACACTCGGGGTTGCATTACAAGATTGTGTAAGTTGAACAAGCTGATGTGTACGAGTCCTTGGAATATAAAAAGTATACTAAGTGGGATTATAATACGGTGGCAATTAAATGATATGTTGTTTAATAAAGATAAAAACGCACATCACTGCATTTTCATAATGGTCAAAAAAATTTATTAACTTTTTTATATCCGCTTTTAATTGATTAAAATATGAGCAATACACAAAATGTATTACGATGTAAAATAAGGTTCCAACTATTCGCGGGTCATCATTTGACCTTCGAAACGTTGTTTTTAGTTAAAGTTTACTGGATGGCTTTGTTCAGTGCATTTCCATCACTATTCACACGACTTTATGTAAAGATGTTGCTTTGTCTTCATATGCACTTTAAAGCGGTTATCTGCATAGGATATATAAAGGTTATGTACAAATCATTTATGGGTACTATTAAGAAGGGAGTCTAAACGTACATCTTTAAAGAAACTCAAAATTATCTCAGTGAAAATGTATAATTTTATTTGTGATGATCTGAGTAAAACATACTACTAAAAATACTACTGTTAAAAGGATATAAAAAATATATTCATAGGTACTTAGTAACATTCTGAACATTATAAATAGTGTATCGAAAATGTGAAAACGAAACATGGAACTGGAAAAGGAAGGATGAAAGCAGAATGAACGCTTTTTAATAGATTTATATTATCCACTGACACTTCGTGATGGAATTGCATTTTTAATTTATTATTAGATTAAAACCAATATTTTTAGCTTTTCCACTTTTTTATTAGACCAGCGACCGGGTTTCGTCGTTACCGACATCACCAGTCTGATGATGTCGGTAACGACGAAACCCGGTCGCTGGTCTAATAAAAAAGTGGAAAAGCTAAAAATATTGGTTTTAATCTAATAATAAATTAGAATGAACGCTGTTAAAATGCGCTCACTCAGGACTAATGTGTGGAAAATTATTGTATGACAGAATTAAAAACGAAGACATAAGAAAGGAATGTAAGGCTGAACAAGGGATAATTGAAAATATCAAGAAAAGATCTTTAAGGTGGTATGGACATGTGGAGCAAATGGATAACGTAATAATGACTAAGAAAATATATGTGGCAAATGTGAGCGGGAGAACAGAACGAAAATGACCGAAAAAGACTAGGCACGATCAGATCAATCAAAGCCTAAAAACTGGTGGTGTCAAAAGTCTGCGTAATCGGACGGCATGTATGAATAGATGTATGTGTGAAGGAAGCGAGGAGTGTATGTCAGGACCGAAGAGTGTGGCATTCTTTCCTCTCTGGCTACTTATGGAAATTGATAAAGACCTTATCCAAAACAACAACTAAAATACTATATCACATATATATATATATATATATATATATATATATATATATATATATATATATATATATATATATACACATATATATATATATATATATATATATATATATATATATATATATATATATATATATATATATATATACATATATATATATATATATATTTATATATATATATATATATATATATATATATATATATATATATATATATATATATATATATATATAAATATATATATATATATTTATAAATATATATATATATATATATATATATATATATATATATATATATATATATATATATATATATATATATATATATATATATATATAATTTAGGCTAAGTACTATTAATAAATCTCAAGTATTTTTAAAGGTCGCTAGTTGATAAAATAGTGCAAAGCCATTTAAACTAATTGATTACTATTCTATTTTCAATGATAAGAAAAAAGTCAAACATATCATTACATTGTGTAAATTGATAAATGTTCAGTATGGCCGCGTCACGCTGACCCATCAATCATCCAACGTGTAAAGCAAAAGGCAAAAAGCCTTGTTGGCATATATTTGTTATGCATTTGAACAGTGAAATGAAAAATTTAGATTATTAATGAAATTTTGTACAAAAAATAAGGTACAATCTGAGGTTATTACATTGTATTTTACACCTGTGTATTTCAGATCCTGCGCTCACATTCGATTTGTGAGAGTTACGTATTAAAAAATTCTTTTTTACTTAAACATATTTTTAAAATTTTTCATTCAAAACCCTTATCCGCACCCGAAGGTGCATAAGGCACTATTTTTACACATGGTATTACATTGAGGAAAAGTGGTATTGCATTCAGATGACAATATTAGTTCAGGACGGAAATGAATTCATCAACATCAAAACCCTTATCCGCACGCAATGGTGCATAGGGCACTGCATAATATAATCGCAATGTTATCTTGATCGTTAACACATGAAGGAAGATTATCAGCCGTCCGCTTCAGGTACCAGTTCAGGGTTATATTATATAAACATTGGAGGAATAAAATAAATTCAGGAATATTTATTTTCACCCCCCCCTGGGAATCGAAACCGGGACCTCTAGCACGGTAACTAAACACGCTTACTATTACACCACGGAGACGAACTTTTTAGGCTGTCTAAAATCTAGATCAGTGATTCTCAAAGTGAGTACTATCGTCTCCCTGGGGGGGGGGTCTGGTAGAGAAGGTTAAGGTGCATTATAGGCTCTGGTAGGCAGAATTGTCTGCCGAAGAGCAGCGGAAATTCGAGCCAGGGGAAAACATGCTAAGAGGGCTAAAGCTTTGCTAAAAGCAACTTTTGCGTTTATTACCCTTTTTCTATAATATAATACAAAACGGTTCTTCCTTTCCCACGGTCGATAAAAAATATAGGTTAAGAGGCTCTGATAAACCACCAACCTCAAGGCGACGATGGGCCAAAAGTTAAGGAACCAGTGGTTTTGACATACCACTTTTGTAATTAGGGATCAAGATATGTAAATCCAATTACCGAAAGTAAAATAAATAAAAAAATTATAAAGCATGTCTTTAGTAGGTGGTTGTTAAAAGCTGCCAATGTGACGTCAATTTAAGCTTACATTTCAATTTGTTTCGAATAAGTGTTTTTCTAATTTGAGGACTCTACTCTTAAAGTATAATATATACGGGACATATGCCATACTAATATAATCAATTTAGTTCGTATGACCTCGGGAACGAAATAAACGTATGTAGGTAATAAAATGAGAATGAATTAAACGTACGTATAATAATAGTTTCATTAAAAAGTATTAAATCAGCAAAATGATACATCATTTAATAGTAAGCAAGCCGACTTTTCTCTCAATACTATTTCGAAAACTATTACCTATTGTATCGCATATGTAACATATAAAGTACTATTGATTGAAATATTGTAGAACATCGACGATGGCGTAAGCTCGAAACATGGAAATACTTCACATAATAAAACTTTCCTCATATGTACCAAAGTACCTTGCAACGAATTTCGATCACCTTTCTGGTGGTATATTCGAGAGAACTACGTAGCGTAGACAACTTTACTTCCAGAATTTTAGTAAGATAAAAATAAGTACCGAAAATAACTGTAGTACCGAATAAAAGTAAAGTAAAAGTTAACAAGTTATCTTTCCTATGGAACACCCGAACATGGTCTATCATTTCATTCATCTCATTTGCATTCATACGTTATACAGAAAATCTTTGATTTTCAGAGATTTCAAGATTTTTGAAAATGATGTCATCTTCCCGAGAGAAGCAAAATCTTCATAAACGTCTAAAAAAACGGAGCCCTAACCGTCCATCAATATTTTCCTTATTGGAATTTTCACGAAGCTTTTTTATTGATTTCCTATATTTTCTTTTCACTGCTATTAAAAAATGTACACACAGATATTCAATACAGTTTCTTATCATATCACAATGGAAATATCCCATACATACGTTTAAACTTTATTATAATTTACTACATTTTGAGTGTGTCCAAATACTTGTTCACGAATCTGGATTTTCTCCCCTTAGGAATTATATTTTACATTTCGGCAGATGGTTGCTGTGAACTCACATGTCACAACTTTAATCATAAATCTAGTAGTTACAAATTGAGTAGTGTGATTGTTAATCATGGGTAGAATTGGTGAATGTTACACGCGTGTAAAGTGATCACTTAACAAGCTTATGACGGTCGTAAGCCCCGCAAATGCCCAGAATTCCATATACTTCATCAATATTGATATGTCAAAAATCTTGTATAATTCATTTAAAAATGAATATTGATATTTCATATTTTTTGTTTTGATTAATTGGAAAACGAGAAAGGATGATTAAGAAATAAATTGAACGGAGCACCTGCCTTCGCTTTAGGGCTGGGCGCACAGTGAAAAACGTGACCCGCATGCGATGTCGAAGGTTGGGGTTCAATCTCGGAACGTATAAAACCACCGAGCGGTCATACATCAGCGCCAGTACTGTGAGAAACCTTCTGTGTCAAGTTCCGTGACCAGTGTTCGCTTTGTGAAATCACCCCGAGGAAGTAAGGTGAGGGGTGGATATTTTCAAACATCGTTAAAATAATAAATAAAATTGCGCAATATAACAAAAATATAGTATTATTTATCGATTCGGCATCTTTGTGGAATGACATATTGATTATTTAAAAAAATTAAACACTTGTGGAGGTCCTCACCAAAACGTTACATTTCCATTATAAATGATTTTAAGTAATCGGGAATTCTAGCTGGTAAAATTTTTAAGTTTTGGTGCGATTTAAGGACTTCATATCGGTTTAACATAGGATTCGTATCGTTTTGTTGCAACTTTAATTACGATTTCGATGTAATACAGTAAACAGAATAGATTTGAATTTAAAGGATTTTTTTGCAATATTGGAAATGTTGCTTTTTGGTAAGGACCTACACACTTGTATAATACCACTTATTTCATTACACATGACTAGTTTAAAAACTACAGTTGTTTTCATTGACGGGTTTTTAAGTTGAAAAGATAAATATTTGTGTTTTTAATTATTTACAAAAATACTTCAATTTCCTACTATTTTTATGAGCCTAAGCGGCTCATTATTAAAAATAGGTATCAAATTGTGGTAGAGTGGGTTCGAACCCAGGTGATTTGTACAACATTTAGTAATCACCTGCCGATGAAAAAAATGTGGTGTGTAATGAAATAAAACTCAAAAAGTGGTATTGTACAAGTGTTTAATTCTTAAAATAATTAAAATTTAATACATACAATTATTGTCTTAGGGAAGGAAATAAGCGGTTACCTATGTATATTATATAATTACCAATAATCAGAAGAAAAGTTGGCGTTTCAAACATACTCGCAGAGATTTTCAGTGTCTTTAATTAAATACAATAAAATTTCTTTATTTATTTAAAACAAAATGAGAACATATTTAAAAATTTCATCTTCCTTTAATCTCTGACTGAATAAAAATAAATTTATAAAAAATCAATCGACATAGTTACCTGAGATTATAGAAAACTTTCATGATCTTTATTATTTTTAGTGTAGTTCTTATGCTTTAGTAAAGGCAGTTTTATTATTTTTATGGGTAAACCAAATTAATACATAGCAATTGAATCCATTATTATAAAATGTAATGATACATGTATTCTTTTATTATTTTATAATACCTAACGAATTGTACATTTTCGCTCTTATCCTATAGGCTTAAAAATATACGATATGATGGAAGTCTGAGCATCCCAGGGTTATAATTCAACGATGGATGTTCCATATGAAGTTGAGATATCTATAGTATTGACATCTCATCCATAGGGTGAATAATCCAGTCTGTGATATAATAAATACTATTAATATTTTATATTCCTTATTGGTGACAAAAAACAAGCATGGATTTTCTTTTACATGCCTGAGGTCTTTAAAATTATTCCCTTCAGAGGCATCCCATCTGCATTTATCGGGGTCCTTGATGCATTCCGATTATTTTCTTTCGTTATGAATGTGTCGATTTAACATCTTGACTTGACGTGTATACATTATTTAGCGTGCATAACTAATCTATTGTTTAAAAAATCACATCAGCCTTTATAATTCACAACCTATTAAGAATCCTATTTCTTTATGTCGCATGCTGTATGACAAAGCTATTTCGGAAAAGGTTGCGTGACTGTAATTAAATTTGAATTGAGACTTGTTATTTTGTGATACAATTAGATACTGTCGTGAAAACATTGGATACTAGCCTGTATTATGAAATAGTTTTTTTAACATCTTTAAATAATATTGGTGCTATAGGTTTGGAATAGGTAATATTGGTGCTATGGGTCAATTTGAGCTTTACAAATTAAGAAACATAATATACTATAAATGCTTATATGAAAAATACAAGTCTATAAACAACTGCTTTAAGTTGAATTCTTAAACGCGTATAGAATAATGTGAAAAATCGCAAATTCTTAAAAACCCATAATTTTTTTCAAAATCAAATTCTATTTTATATTTAAACATCATAAATAAGTGTATTCCTTCGTGAAACTGACCACGAATCTTTATTTTTATTCAACTCGACCCCCGTCAACGCGTGGCTTCAATATTTGTAAGGACACGGGAGACGTGTTCGACACAAAAAATGTATGAAAAAAATCCAATTAACAATCTATATATAACAAGTTCTATATACGCGCAGCAAAGACGGTACACCAATTGTTAATTTCTACGTCACTGATGTTTATTCATACGACAAATTAATCGTTTATATGGACAATCGTAGCTTTTAACATTAACGTGGTCTCATTGTCAAATGATGAGAATTTTGAATGGCGTAAATATTGACTGAATTATTATCCTCCCTTATTTTCTTTATTATTTTCCCCTTGGGATGTTTAAGATATATTCTATTTATATTTAGTTTATGGAGTAAAACAGTTAAGACATTTGAGAGATAAAGAATGTCATGAACATTCCCATAACTTGCTAACGTAATTTTTATAGATTTATTTCGTTTGCGTTCAACACGCGAGAGCTAATTGTTTACGAAAATGAAAGGTTAATGAGGTTAAATGAATGGTAATGTATACATATTTTTTAATGCGACTTAAGTACGTTAAAAAAACGATAGTCCGTGAACTATATTTTGGACATAAGACAATCTCTAAATAAATCTTTTCATCTTGACTAGTAATTAATTTTGTTTAATATTTTCTATATAATTACTGTCGCAAAAAAATATTACGAGTAATAAAAAACCAAACGTAAAAAATCAAAATTTAAAAAAAGATAGTCGAACAAGACATGCGATTACCTACTTATCTCTTTTTTGTTTTTAATCGTCTTATTGCCACTTCGAACAAAACGTTTATATTTATATTTATTTATTTATATAGGTATAACCCGCAAAGCCTCTACATTTAGAGGCTTGTCTGCAGGTAGGATAGAAAATATAGGGAAAGTTAATTTGAAAAATACATCACAAACACCCAGAACAATTAAATATAAATCTTTCTTGAATTTATTTTGCACCTGGCGGGAATCGAACCCGCGACGCCAGTTTCGCAGTCGAGCGTCTACCCAACTGCCCCACGGCGCCTGTCATTACATGTATGTATTTAGTTGTAGTAGTAAAAAAAAGTATGGAGTTGATAACATTTAGGATATGTTCTAGAGTTTATAACGCTGGAAGGACTATATAAAATTATAATAAATTAAAAAGGCTTATTAATACTTATATGAAACAGCAAAACCCCGAGATATTGAGCAGCAAACGATCACATAACATAGTATAAAATAATACGAACGTAAATATTTGGTGTGTACAGAGGTATATACCGGATACTTTGTATTATTTAAGTATCTTCTTGGAATGTCGTAAATCTCGGACAATTAGTGGGACATTAGCGAAGCTATTATTCGCTTTTCTACAAATATACTCGCCCGGCTTTACATTTACAAGTACCCACCAAACAATTATCTCTGTTGAAAGACGTTAATTACTCAAAAAGTTTCAGGTATTGTTTAGAGTGTAATGGGGAGGAAATATATAATACTAATTTGGCCATTCACATTTTTGAAGAAGAAAAGGTCGAGCGAAAAGTAACAATAAAAACTAGATTATTTATTTTGTCTATGCTTATAAATGATTCGAATAATGGTCTCGTTGTTAGTGTGGCAGGCTTTGAATCCAAGTTTTTTCTAGCCACGAGCCAACTCTGCTATAAATTAATAAAAATCCTCTTAAGGGGTACTCTCATATATATATATATTCTTTACGCGACCAGATGCGCGAGAAATCACACGAGTTATCCGCGCACAATTTTTTTAGAATACATATCGGAATTTAGCGAATACGTATTTTTAAACTCAATTATTTATTTATAAGAAAAATATATGTTTTTTTTTATACATAAACGGTGTTTAAAGCGAAAAAAATGCAATACGTTTAATGTAACATGGGTTTAGAGAAAATAAAGATAACAGGTTCCAAAAAGTGACGTAATTAATATAATTTTAGATAAAATTATATGAAAACAACGAATCATAAATATTGTATAATAAACGAACAATCCTCTTTCAGGATTTGACATTATTTTTTCATTTTCAGTACGTCAATTCTGAGTTCATTATTTTCACAGCAATTGCAACTTTTTTTATTACTAATTTTGTAACTCGTGAATTCTGGTGACTATTTCGTCGAAAATGTGCATAATGATACCTGTATCGAAATACTCCACTTAAAAAGGTGCGTGTTTAATGTGGACTAATTAATAGGAGATTTATCTTCATTATCACCACCATTCATTAAAAGTTTAAAAATAAAGTGTGTTCCAGTTTCGTATTGGGCAACAAAAATTCCAAAATTTTCATCTAGTTTGGGCGATTTGGAGTCGAGATAAACCGAACGGGCAATATGCAACAAGCGAGTAATTAGAGTCGAGACAATGGCCAGTCGTGGGACCGCCGAGTGACGTAAAGACCAAGCGATACAAAGGAATTTTCAATGCACAACTTGAGCACACAATATTATCCCAACTCGGTGTCGAGGAAATCTTGTATATCCTGCATCCTATTTGCCGATCAACATGGGGTTAAGGCTGAGATCTCAAACGTTTAAATTCAAAACGCGAACGGTTATGTTAGGGGCTGGACGTGTTCACGTGCGCAATTAAAAATACATACGTATTAGATTTTTTTTAGAACACATATTAAAAAAAAAAAACTTTTTACCTTTCAATAACTTTTTTTTTTCAAAACCATATATTTTTTAGGTAATATTTTTTTTCAATAAATAAGAGGCATTTTAAGCAAAAATTTCAATTGCGTCAAATGTTACCTGGGTTTAAAGAAAATTAAGACATAGTTATCAACACGTTGATAAATTTCGACCATGACACAATATTTTACCCGGTAAAAGTTACCATTTATGATAATTTCATATTTATTTTCCAAAATATCTACAAATTATCATAAAGCCGGGTTTAACTTAACTATATATACTTCAAATTAAATATATTTATATTAGTCGACATTGATATCGTGGTGTGTCCCTCGTTTCGTACAATTTGCCTTTGACTTGAGCTTTGATCTTTCGTCTTTCCCCTTTTCCTCCCTATCGTCCCTCTTCCAGGTATTTTTTATAAATTTACATTTTTTTTTTGTAATTGGAACAGTACAAGTATATACTTATTTTGTTATACTTGCATATTTGAATAACTGTAATTGGAACAGTACAAGTATATACTTATTTTGTTATACTTGCATATTTGAATAACTTGATGAAGTTATTCTGTTAAATTGTCAAATAAAAAAAATAAATAAAAAGATACATATATCGATAAATAAATACGAGTACGGTACGATATATAATTTAAATGTAATTGCGTAGTTGTAAGGTATCATATAATTGGTCCAAGTTATTTTTTTTATAAGTAGGTAATTAGTTTTTAAAACATCCTAACAATAAATGTTAAGCCATTTTTTATTATGTAGAAAAACTGACTTTGGCCATGATCCCTTAATTAGTTTTTAATGTTCACAGTTCGCGGAGCACCGTGTATTAGGATCTAATAAGCGATATTGGTGTTTTCCGTACAATATGCTTCTTTTCAAGGCTTAGTACAATAGATACTTGGAAATTTTACTCTCGGTGTGTGAAAAAAACACCAAATATAATACTTTTTACATATTATATGTCATCATTTTATTTATCATCAATCTTCTAAAACTACATTTAATAATTTATTTTAATACACTTTAAAAGTATGCGATGTGTATTCTTGAATGAAAATGGATAATTACTGAATTTTAAGTATAATAATTCTTAGGATTAATAAGTAAAGTTTTTCCATATGTATCCTAAACACATAAAGTAACATTATTATAGTTACTGCTTACTTTATTATTTCCGATTATACTCCATTTATAAATTGTACGTTTAGTGAGAATTTACAAAAAATCATATTTGTATAACAATATTTTAAGACACTTAAATTATTATCGTAAAAATATTGGTATAAAAAAAACGATTTGATATTATCTGGCATTCCTTGGTATTCGAAATTATATGGTTTTGGCTGTAATTACTTGGCATAAAAATTTTCTACAACAGAATGGCAGGACCGAAATCGTATTGAATTTTTTTTATCACTTGGAATAAACATAATTTTTCGAATTTGAACTATATGGTTGTTAATCATATAAGAATGGTTAATGCTACATAGTGTACAAACGGATCACTTAAAACCAGTCAATGACAGTCTCTTCATCCATATTCCGAAATCTATAACATTTCACTCTATGTTGACATATCAATAAAATCTTTTCATAAATAATTTAACATAAATGTAAAATTTGATAAAAACTTTAGACAATCTCAGGATAAAATTTAAAAAAAATATTACATTCAACACGAAAATTTTACGTTTAAGTATTTTTATGTAGGTACAAAGAGGATAAGCAAATAACTTAAGATGATTGATATGAACTGTATATTTATTTTACAGAAAAGATGATCACTTTAAGGATAAAAGATGTATTCATGGTGTGCGTAGTGGTAGTTGCCCTTGTGTCCATGACGAGTGCAGCTCCCCAAGGAACTCCCGAGAATGAAGCACCTATGCCGGTAATTACTTTACAGTATATTAAATCCGCCTCTTGTCCGCCTCCTTAGTGTAATGGTCAGCACGCTCGGCTACCGTTCTGGAGGTCCCGGGTTCGATTCCCAGGGGGGGTCAAATAAGTATAAGTGATTTTTCACTCTAATATTTATTCAATATAACCCTGGACTGGTACCTGAAGCAGAGGGCTGATCACCTTTCCTTCATCTGTTAATGATCAAGATAACACTGCGTTTATATGATGCAGTGCCCTATGCACCATTGGGGTGCGAATAAGGGTTAAAATGAATGAAAAAAATGATATTAAATCAGAAAACAAATAATTATCTGTTTAATTCATATAAAGGAACCATAAAACATGTCACAATTTTATTTATTTATTACTTATTATAATACTTTTTCTTTTTATGATTGTCTCACTAAGCAAAACCCGTGACGAGACATTATAAAAAAACTGTGACATAATAGTAATAATTATTATATATTATGTAGTACAAAGATTTTTTCCAATAATTTTTGTGGGGTGATTAAATTTAAAGGCTTTTCATGTTCCATATCCTGAAACGACTTTTTTATATAAATCATTACTATTTTGTCTAATTGATATTAAAAGAAGCAGTTTTCAAATTTATTTTTTCATTACTAAATTTTTTTATCTAATTTTGTACTTTTAAATGGTGTTGTTTTAACAGTTTGTAGATATCAGAATCTTAGATGACAAGGAATTGTCACCTCACCTCACCCCTATCTAGACTCCATACCAAAGAATATTTTATTATTTTTAATTTACTTTTTTTATTATTTATTTCAATTTTCATTTACTTTGTTTATATAAAAAAAAAAACAAAATTGTAAAACGAACTCCCTCTCTAAACATAAGTATCTACTTTATTAGAGATGTAGAAACATTATATTCGAAATGTATTTACCAACTATTTTGTATTATTTAAATATGTATTTTGTAAACAAAAATTTTCAATAAAAAAATATAAATATTGAATAAAAAATAGGCTGGTTATAAATTAAATTTATAAATTTTCAGTATGAATACAAATACGACGTCAAAGACCCCGAGAAGAATCTCTTCTTCGGAGCCAATGAGCTCGGAGATGAAAGTGGAAAAGTAACCGGAGCCTACAGGGTGCTGCTCCCTGATGGAAGGCTCATGACTGTGGAGTACAGTGTCGACGGAGAGAGCGGCTTTGTACCCAAGATAACGTTCGAGGAGAATGCCAAACCGCTGTAGAATAGTGGATCCCACCCCCATGCCAGATGCACCGAGTAAATTAAGAATACTAAAAGCAAATTGAGTTCACTCCTTTGCAGATCCGATTCTCCTAGATTTATCGCTGTGTTCATTAATGCATAAGTATTTTTAATTTTTCTCGCAAGTGTGCATTGTTGACATATTGCAAGGAAAGATAAATGACTCGGCACAACTAATGATTTGTAAATACACCCAAATTAGATTTTAAGAAAGGTCACTCGAACCTAATTCTTGAAGAATATTATTTAATTATTTATTTTTACTCAATGATGATAATATACTCATTTTTGTCAATACTTAGTTGTTCAAATTAAATGGTAGCTGTCTTTGATGATTTGCTTATTTAAATTATATTATATGTTATTTAAAAGTACATTTTTCAGGCAGATATTCTGCTCTAACGCCATTGATCTTATTTTATATTAAAGGTTTTAACATGAAATGAATAATGTGTTTTCATAAAATGATGCATGTGAATGGAGAAAAATATTATTTTACCTTGTCTTGGTTGCGGGTCATGATGACAGCTACACCTTCAGTATCAAACTGCGGTCGACCAGCTCTTCCCATCATTTGAAGAACAGTACTCTCTTCATACTCCTATTAAAAAAAATTAAATTAAAAGTATATTTTTGAACAATATTTTGAATGTTTTTAAATTGTTGTACACATATACTGGATTGGATAAAACCGTACAAGGGGTTGTTATCAAAATTTTGAATGGTATCTCAATAGAGACTTCTTTGTTTCTAAAGAGATGACAACAAAAATGTCTTACTGTTTTAAGGTGGAGACTGACCGGAGCATTTCGTCGTAACATAACGTCCCAACATCGCTCGCGGCGAGCATCAGCGAGCATCCGAAACTATGGATGGAGCGTTCGGCTTGGTGTACTGACTGCCTGAATGCTTGCATCGTAACGTTACGACGAAATGCTCCGGTCAGTCTCCACCTTTAAAGATCTTTATTAAGACCAAAGTTTTTATAGAATAAGGATATTTTTTCAAAGAGAGAATCATTAACAATATTAAGCAATCATATTTTACTTGATATGCGCCATTGTTGTAATATTGGGTGGTCTTGATTATAACGAGGTGAGCTGGCAGGTTCACTCCCATTGCTGAAATGTGTTAAAATGCAATTATTATATTGAGTGTAAAATAAAATATTGAACTCCAATTTCATAATAATGATAAATAAATACCCAATGTGGAAGTTGTTATAAGCAAAGGTAAATTTCCTTGTCGAAACATTTGTTCAATTATGTTTCTATCCTGTTGTGAGAACCCGGCATGATGGCATCCTATTCCACTCTTGATTAAGACCTAAAATAAAAACAAAAAAATAATTTCAGAGTGCCGAAGAAAAACAAAAATGGAATAAATTTGATACGACACTATAAACATAATTTTAAGATAATAAAATAGAGTATAATGTTATTTCATATAAAGAAAATAGATTTTAATTTAAATTTCACTTTGATAAATCGATTATTACTTGTTTTTTTTTACAAAAGTAGAAGCAAATATATCAAGCTATTATTTTTTTTTTTAAGAGTTTACATAATTTAAAAGTTATTCAATCCATAAAAAAACAAAGAAAAAAAAATATTAAAAAAATTAACCTTGTTTAAAAAAAAAAATAAAGCAAATCCAACTATAAAAAAAAACAAAAATATTGAAATAAAAAGATTAAATTAAGTAATTTATTGAAGAATTTCCAATAAAAAGCGTCAAGTGGCAACTAGCGAGCTGAGTATAGTTGTTTATCTTATGGAACGCAAACAAGCTGAAATACTACGATACCTCTATCCGTGAACACTGCTCATTAATGGCTTTTCATAAGTATGACCAACATGGGAAATCTCTGTTTCTGATCATCATCATCAAGAAATGAATACCTAATGTCACGTTTAAACTCAAGATTTTTCAGAGTTATTAAGCTTTATTAGGGAACTTCAGATCATGCACAAGCATCAACAAAAATATTTGAATACCTGCAATTTTTTTTCACTCAATCGACTTGCCATCTGTAAGTATGTTGCTGACTGCTCATCAGAAAATTGGTATAAAAGATCCCTGGACAGCACTTCTGCTGTCATCAAAACACTTTTTCTAGTATTACAAAATATCTGAAACATAGAATGAATGACAATATACATATATACAATATGAAATTTGCAAGTGATGGTGAAGAATGGCTCACATTACTGGCCCTTGTAAGGGCTTTCCTGTGGGCAATCTCCCTCTATATGAAATGATCCTGAACTGATTCATAGGCATCTTCCACCGATGTCTCCATAAACTCCATGATTAATCCGAATCCATGGTAATAATTATTTTATATGTTTGATTAGTGTAAACCCTGGCATTTTGATACTTACCAGAGTAGGTTTGCCGGCGCAATATCTTTCTATGATGGGTCTCAGCTTGTAACTAAGATACATATCAAATTTAAACAAGCTTTGGCCATCCTTGCATGGGAAACCTTCCACAACTTTGTTTAATTTTACCGGACGAAATTCTTCTCCAATCCTACAAAAATAATGTTCATTAGAAGTTGTGGAAAAAAAATACTTGATATAATGCACATGTCATAGATATAATGCCATTACCAACATTCAATTTTTAGCCCATGGTTATTTATACAAGGATGAGATTAGAGTTACAAATAAAAAAGTCTCTTAAAGATAAATGGAATGAAAGATTTTTTATACAATATTAAATTTGAAATTAATTATCTAAAATGGAAAAGGGGAGATTTGTTCCTATAAGAGGGCTGTGCACTACATGGAATTTTACCATCTGGAAGTCCAGTTTTTAAAAATAAAAGCGAAATGGCTTGTGCCTTTGTCCATCTTTCTTCAGATCGGAGCTCTTCAGATCACGCTAAACTGTCGTAGTTACTTTCATTTTTCAAATCCTGACTGCCGGACGGTAAAATTCCTGGTAGTGGACAAGCGCCCTAACTCGTATGATTTATTCACCTAAAATATTTACGGTGATAAATTTATAGTAAAATTATAAAAAAGAGCACCTAATAGAATTTCAAAATTGGTATTTGCAAAGGTAAGTAGCTATTTAAATTGTATTCCAGCGCATTCTCACTGAAAACTAGTTCTTGATTTAAATCCATAACACTTAATTTCCCCGAAGTAGGCAAATAGGGTAGAATACTGTGTATTGAACCCTTTTTGCCTATGTGTAAGTGTAACATTGTATATTATTCTTCACATCTTCACAACAAAAATTCTTAATTGTATATAAAACAGGTTTCAAAGTACTTATAGCATGCCGCTGGCTTATCCTTAGTCCCAAGCCATTCGGCAATATCTTCCGCATTTGGTATGGTAGCGGAAACCGCAATGAACCGAATATCGACAGGAAGTTGTTCTGGATCACCATCTTCTATTTCCATCAACTCTTCTAAAATTTGATCACCTCTGTTGTCGGTGTTTAAGTACTTCATCCGTTTTTTTGCGCATTGAGAAAGCGATATTGAAGCCTAAAGATATTAAATATTATTACATATTTATACATACAGAATCGTTTGTATAGCAAGAAATTATTCATCCTATATTCATTATTTTCAGATAACTGAGTAATTGTTGCATAAAATAGACAAAAGTTTCCTCTGCTTCTATTACCAACCACATTCGCCTCATAAATTTGTTTAACTATCATTTATTCACTCATTCGATACACATGCCCAAACCATCTCAACACACCTTTCTTAATTTTATTGATAATGCTTATCTCAGCCTTGGATTAGCTTCTTATATCACCATTTGAACATCTATCATACAACGTTTTGCCACACATTCGTCTTATTAAAAAAATATATATTTTAGTAATCATCCATGTTTATTTTATTATCATGTGGATGCATAAATGCCTCTCTCTTCCATGTAATATATTTAGCCTCAAGCTAATGTAAAAAATAAATGAACAAGTATTTAATACCTGAATAGTTTTCATTCTACTAACAACAGCTTCAAGAACTGGTCCACGAATATCCTCATTCAAAAGATGAACCTAAAAATAATAAAATAATCTTTAAATATAATATTTTAAGTGTTGAAATTTTTTAGCACATGTTACTTTTACTTCGCAAAAGGAGTTATTATGATGGGTATATGGATATAATACATATGCATCGCAAATTAAGTTTTGGTTCATTAATCGATCCACGGAAATCAAATATTTTCATATTTATTTTTATGTAAGTATAACAAATAAGTAAATTGAAAAAACATCATGGGTAAATTTTACCTCATCGATTATAAATAATTTAACCATTTGAACTATACGTTTATGATCTTTCCAACGTCTTGTTAAAGAGTCCCATTTTTCTGGAGTTGTCATGATAATTCTGAAAAAGATTATCATAAAGTAATGTAATATAAAAAGGAACATATTATCATTTCCATAACAAAAGATAATAATTGATTAAAGATAATTCTTAAAGTTAATGAATATTTCAATATCATTAAAAAATGGCTGGCTGATTTGGAAAAAATATTCATATTAGATGAAATAAGATGCGTGATACTTTTTTTAAAATTATTTTTATTTGTTAAAAAATTAATGTAGCTTCAGTGGGAGATATCTCATATCTCACACTTATATTGATTCTTGTAAGCCACAAATCAATAATTTTTAGTATGTATTTCATTATGTTTTTAATTTAAAACTAGGTGCAGATAAAAAAGCACCTTAAAATATTTTGCATTTCATTGTAATCTTTCTCGGAGCAAACAAAACAAAAAAACTTACTTATAAAACTTTAGATGGTTAAAGTCCAGTGAGTTTGTATCACCTGTAACTTCTATACAAGGCAAACCCAAATGGGAAAATTTTCCATACCAATCTTGTAGTCGTTCAGTACATAATGCTTTAACTGGAGCCACTATTAACATATTATAAAAATTAACAAAATACAAATAAACAAAACAAGTGTCAAATGTGGGATAAGACATTTTATACTTACTGTAAACAATTTTAAAGTCCCCTTTATATTTTAAATCATTTATCTTTTTTAGTAAATGAACAATTGCTAGTTCCAAGATAACAGTTTTACCAGAACCAGTTGGAGCCGAGACAACAATAGATTTATCTTAAAAGAGAACAGTACATGCGCATTTTATTTCGTTTCCGATAGAAATATATTTTTTAAAATTTTAATTAAAAATACAATAATTTATCTATTTGATTTGATAAGTATTACTCTACCTGTGTATAGTACATCATCTAGCACTTTAGATTGAATTTTATTAAAAAATGGATACTGGAAAATGTGACGATATTTTGGATCTGAATACTTTTATGATGGAAGAAAATATAATTTGCAACATTTGAAAAAATGAGATTTTAATGTTATTATGGGTTTTTAATTTGACTAAATTAACAGAAAAGGATACAAATTTCATCGATGGATCTCAAATCTCCTAAAATTCGAGAATTATTTACAGCTGTGGAAATAACTTCAGTATCAATTTGGGAATCCTCTATTTCATCTAATGACATCGGTTCTGACTGGATACTCATTTTAAGTTTGTTGTTTTTCTAAAAAGTTGAAAGGATATATCCTGTTGTTTTATTATAACAATATAAAAAACACGAAAATCTTAATTTTTATTGAGGTGTTCTAAATTGATTAATATATTTCCTTATTCAATTTTAGAAAAACTTTTTTTAATTCGTCTCGCGAAAATAAAGAACGTCAAATTCAAAAATTTAAATTTAAATGCGAATATATGATTGCCATTATAATACGTTAAAGTATTGCCATATAAAAAAAAGTTGGTTCCAAAATCATAGGTAGGTATCAAACACACGTTTTATCGGCCATTTATGGATAAGGAAAAAAAGAAAATTAATGACATCTGACAGTTCTTATGGCCTTCAAAGTTTATTTTGTTGGTTTCATCCAGTTAGAGTTATTCTAGTCTAACATATTTTAAATTTTTTAGAAAGTTTGGAATTTTAAAAGTTTGTTTTGTAAAAACTTTAATATTCTTCACTTTAACGTTATGTTAAAAATTTAATTTATAAATATAGTTGTATTAACTACATAAAAATAAATTCATCAAATCAAGACAAAAGATGTGGGTTGTTTTCCTTTATTGAGATAGTATTCCCACAATGGACAGGTGAGTGAAATGCCAACGGTAACTCAGATTATAATTTTTTAAAGGTTTTTGTTGTTGTTTAATATTCGACTCACACCTGTTAGATTCCAATAGGTGTTTTTTTTTATATCTACTTTTTTATATTTACAGTACAAATATTATCGATGAAGATGCTATGAAGATTGTGGCAGAAATTATTTACGAAAGAAAAAGATTAAGAGATCATGAGTTCCTTACTCTTTGTGAGAAAAGTGATCGAATACATGCTAGCTACATTTTCTATCGGGATAATGTAGAAACTGATCCAATATCGCAGCTGTGCTCCGAAATATATGTTATGTTGGTGAGAAGGATCGGCGCAACACGACAAGAAGGCCAAACTCCTGGTTGGAAGGAATTAGGTTGTCAGTTGGGACTAATTGCAGAAGAAATATATGTAAGTAACTGGAAAAGTAAATCTTTACTTGTTGGGATATAGTCTAAATGATTTCAGTTAGTTATATGTCTTATATTGAGACCTCTGGTCAACAGATAACTGAAACTATGTGATGTTGTGCATATAGGTTGTGTTTGGTTAGTATTTATTTTTATTTAACTCTCTACCAAGAGTATCTGGCAGTACATAATTTAATTTCACGCATATGAAAAACCCTTTATCTTCAGTTGTACACCCTATTTAGACAAATCTATTGGGAGATTTTATTTTAAAAAAATATGTAAAATATATTTGACAATATTGTATTAATTATATTACTTTTCAGAAGGCAGATAAACATTGATATTTTAATCTAATAATGTACACTCCTTTGCGTTGTTTTACTTTGCATTTTTTCAAAGTTGCATCGTTACTGAATTAAGACTCATTTTAAGTTGTTATTCTATTCAGAAAATCATTTTTAAATTTTCTAAAGGGTAATTTCCCGTTTTGTAAATTTCAATTTGCGTCATGATATTTTGGAATGTATCTACGACGCAAAGTGAGGTCTTAGTGTATACAATATGGGACAAATTCTAAAATAATCTACAAACTTATATTTATGACGTAGAGTACAAAAACATATTATGGGTTAAATAATAGTAGCCTTTTCAAAATTTTGTTTTTTTTGTCTTAGTGTATTAGTGCTTCTAAATTGTAGTAGTGTTTTTCTGTCTTCTAAAAATTACTCATAATGAGGTTTGTGGATTTGGAAATTGGGAAATAATATTTTTAATACTGCATTGGTGTGTATATTAACTCTCCATAGTAGTAAGGTGTGTTTGTACTATAAATGTTGTACCTAGATATTTTTTCTTTCATTTTAGTACATTGACAATAGCAAAAGAAGTTGTCCTACAGATATGGTACTCCGAGTTTTTACCCAGAGTGATGATGCTACATTTGGAAAAGTTCTTAAAGCTCTATTGACTCTAGGAAGATCGGATGCAATTGAAGGTATTTTTGAACCCTTGAACAAGCTGATACAAGAACTTTCTTATAAAAATAAACAAGAGCAAGATCAAGGATATTATTCAAATACTTCTAAAGAAAGGGAATTGGATATTATAAAACCAAGATTTGTGATAAATGATGTACCTGAAGTTCTTCAATGGAACAGAAAAAAAACAGTCAATGAAAGAAGTAAGGATGATGAGCCTCCCAATGAAGAAAATCGTTTTCAGAAAAATGACATTCAAGAGGTGACAGAGTTGGGAAGTGGACCGTCTGTATTGTTAACATACTCAGAAGATGCGATAAGCATTGCACAGGATATATACAATAAAATTAGTAACTTTGATAATGGTACATCAAAGATAAATGTGATCTGTTTGGAAAATATAAAGTCAAAAGTTTTAACAAACCCTGAACAATATATTAGAAATTATTTTGAAGAGGTAAAATATAATGCACTCATTTAGATAAAATATAACATTTCGTCAATTGTGAGTGTATCTATTTCCTATATCAACCATGCTTTAAATCTTCCCATATGCATTTAAAAATTCTAGTTTTATTTAAGTATGTAATTTCATGTAGATTTTTAAAATCTACAATTTAAAGTGCATATTTTATTGCCTGAAAAAAAAATTAAAAGTTATTTTATCCATATATTATTTCGAGAAATAATCATATATTAAGGTGATAGTCATAAATTAAACCCTGAAGAGGGCAACAGGTTGTTGCCGAAACTAGTTGGTTAATAAAAATGTGAGTGGATCAAAACACAAAGTATTTTTATTTCTCGAAATAATAATACATATATCAATATGATCCACAAAGTTAATGCTTTCAATATTCAAAACGTTATTTTATCCCCTTAAAAATTTATATTTTGCAGATATGAGATTGAGTTACAGCATCAGTATAAGTAAATGGAAAAATTTGCACTCCTACCTGACAAATTAATGATAAAATATAAACAAATAGAAAAGCATTCAATCACTTTTTTAAAGAATACATATTAATGTTACAATTTTTTTCAGGTAAATTATGTAATTCCAATTATTACCGAAAAGTATATTGATGTCATCAAATCTCCTTCTAATGCATTTGGGAGTAGCCTGGAAAATGTTGACTGCAAACATGTCAGATTTATTTATACTTTGATGTCTACACATTACATAAACGGAACTGGTTGCATGAACATGAAAATTAGAGCAGTATTGGCGCAAAACACAAATAAGAAAGTTTTAAATCAATTGTGTATGTACCCTTTGTTATCTGTGTGGACTTGGGAAAGTGAGCTAGAGAAACTTCTATCTGCGCTTTTTTTGAATAGTAA
Source organism: Brachycentrus maculatus (assembly GCF_059751285.1). Taxonomy (NCBI): domain Eukaryota; kingdom Metazoa; phylum Arthropoda; class Insecta; order Trichoptera; family Brachycentridae; genus Brachycentrus; species Brachycentrus maculatus. The sequence goes on from NW_028280786.1 coordinate 1,250,286, forward strand.
AAAATAATAATAATATAAACATAATGTATTATATAAGCATTAGACTTAATTAATGTGGTGCTCTTTTTTATATTGTACATTTGTAATTCTTTAGTCAGAATCTAGAATTTCTATTTTTACACAGATGTGTTATCTGTATTCACTTTTAACCCTTGATAACTAAACATTTGTCTGGCAGACTACGCAATTAAAAACGTGAAACTTATTTAAAGTATTTATTAAATATAGGAACCGGTTACATGGCGTTTAAGTTCGGTTTATTAGGAATGAATGTAAGAGACATTTAACAATAAGTCACTATTCCGCACAGCTACTACATATGTCAATATTGTGCGATCCATAAATGGCATTGTATCTACAGATATAGTTTAGTTATCTGGGGTTAATGCTCTTGCTTATAATTACATATTACGCAATGTAACTTTTTATGGAAATATTTTTTAATGGACTTTTCCATTACTGTATATTTTAAAGATTGTAAAAAATACCACTGTATGTATAGTCTGAAAGTTATTTTTCCTTAAGGATAGGACATTATAGGTATTGTCAATCTTTTGCCCTCCAAGAAACTAATGAACGGCGTGCGATGCAATGTCAATTTACAGTCACCAATTTCATATCTCGTCGATGGCACATTTACTGTGTGCGAATATTCGGTGATCCTCACACTTATAAGTTGCAAGTTTCCGTTTTTCCAATATCCTTTTCTTCTTATGTTAAAAGAAAAATCCCCTTGAAAATTCAAGTTTAACATTACCAGTGTCGCATTAAGTCTTGGCTTCTAAAAGAAATGTTTCGCTTTACTCTTGATTTTATTTAAGTAAAAAAAAGTGTTTTACCTTACGAGATTAGTGTCGTTGTCAAACAATACCAATAATTTCGTAATTATGAATTGAATAATTTCATGAATCTCATAAACCTTAATAATTGTATAATTTACAGATTTTATTTTGTAAAATTAAAATAAAACAAACAATTTTTTATGAATTAATTTTCTTTTATTTCAAAACTAGTAATAAAAATATAATGATCAGTCCTTTGGTTTTACTGAGGATTGTAGTTGGCATACAATACTATAGTTTTTTTGTTGTTATTGTTAATATTTAGTAAAGAAACATTATGAATTAGTGAAAAAAACAAAACAATTATTAACTTTTCCTTATAAGCTCATTAAAAATAACAAAAAATAATCACAAATTGAAAGAAATATTTGTAAGTAAGTAATTGAAAATTATAGTTTTAAGATCTAAGGTATATTGCAGTCCAATGACGGCCTTCAAATGTTTAAATTGAACATAATTACTTGAAGCTAAAATAACTAGAATGAAAGTCTTATGAGTCGTTGGTTGTATCTGCTGCTTCATCGGTGACACTCAAAGTGCTGGCTTCTCTCATATCGATTCCAGATTCTTCTGTGTCACCAATCATTTCCTGGAAATATAAGAAATTTTAACGAAAGCAATGCCATTTGATGAAAAATATAAATTTATAAAAAATTACTTCAAACCTCGAATTCGAAAATGATGAACGTTGAACGAATCATATTACCGTAGAATGGGGGGGCTACTTGAACTTTGATGTGTTACTTGAGCCCAGTACAAAAAAGAGATTTAAATCTGTATTTGGTCTACAATAATGAACGTATCGTGACAATAAGTGTCACCTGTCAGGGAAACAATGAATCATGTCGATACGTTCATTATTGTAGACCAAATACAGATCTAAATTTTTTTTTTGTACTGGGTTCAAGTAACACATCAAAGTTCGAGTAGCCCCATTATACGGTACCTACATAGATAAGTTTTATTAATATTTTTACTGATTTATGTACTACGTAGATGAGCTACTTAAACTTAATTTTATGTACATTATTTTTTAATTATTTTGTTACAAGTAACATACATTTATTTTCTATGCTTACGATAAACATGGCTATGGCTTTATGACTACTTTGGTTCCTCAAGCGCCCGACGCGGCTGCTGAGTGAACCACGCTCCATCGTTTATTTAATTTTCTCCAGACATTTACATCTCAAGTCTACAATTTTTTGCTCATCTATAAATATTGTGATTGGTGTTAACTTGAAATGGTTAAAAGTTATAATTTTACAAAGGTTAGCTGTTAACTGATGAAAGTGCATCAATAATATCATTGCGTTGTTCAATATTGCAATGCGGTCCTAAACGGTGTAGTGTATTTCTAAGAATCTGTGCCGAATGAACACATGTGGCAATGGGGCGTTAAAAAGTGCTTTGTGTTCGTCCCTTAAGGGTACGTTACGACCATAGTGTATTCATCCGAAACCCCTAGCTTCTCAGGAATAAATGAATGCAATAAAAATGTGCAAAGACAATAACGATCCTAGAACACGTGCTTAAACGATTATATTTTATGAAATCGAACTACAACCTTGAAAACCTCAATTACACCCGCTCCCATTCGTATGAAAGTGTAAGCGGAAACCTCAGAGACAAAACCATCATGTCGGATCACGGAAGGGCGGCAAAACAGGATCAAAGTGAAGTCCCGTTTGAACGGTGCTAGTCTGGAAGTTGGCCATCCACAATGACGAGGAGTTCAACATGCTGCCCTTCAGCGTGACGACCATCGCTCAGGAAGGCATCCTGTCTAACACCTTTGCCATTCTCCAGCTCATGGGATCAAGAGAAAGGCGTTGATGACGTTTTAATCCATTTATGTTTTGTTTATCATTATCATTCTATTATTATTATCTATGTCTTTATAAGCGCCCTTGAGGTAGTATTTTACGAAAATGACGCTGTACAAATTATCCAAATTATTATTATGATTATAACTGTTAACACAATGAAATAAATTACCGTCAAGACTTCAACCATGCTCTTAGTTTCTTCCAACATCTGTTTGCAGAGAATATTCTCCTCTTCCAGCTTTTCAATTTTCTCATAAAGTTCTTTATTCTCTTGCAGAGCTTCAGCAAGTGCCACACTGAAATACATATGAATTGATATTATTAATAAGCCTTCACACACGTGTATGTATGTATTATATATACTTTGAAACAGATACAACAGATGCAATATCATTAAGTTCATAAATAAATCATTTTCATGAAGGCGCTAAATGTATCGGTATCTTCTTAGACCCTTTTACAGCGTTTGACACTGTGTATAACCCAACATATACTTTTCATTCTTATGCATGAGACAAGTAGTCAAAATATAAAATAAGAAACCAAAAAATCAATATTTCTGTCTCAGGGTAGTATTCTGCGGCCAATGATGAAAATAAATAAACAGAATACCTTGCCTATATCAAAGTTGTATATATCAAAGATCCGTAATAGATATTGACCTTATGAGCCATTCACTGACTCCCGACTAGAATGAGAATAAGGATGTATGAAAAAGTAATACATGCTGGTAGAAGAGTCTCAAAAAGCAACAATGTAACCTTTTTAAAATTGAATTCTATTGTTTATAATATTTAACTTTCGCATAATCCACTATTTCTAGTATATTACATATTTAAACATTTGTTAATTAGTTAGTGGTCATGTATGTGAAAAGTTATTACAGAAAGTGATGTCCATAAATTTAATGGTGAGTAATTAGAGAAATTTTAAAATCTGTCCCAAGAAGATCTACTAAGTAGGATATATAGATAAAAAATGCTACTTTTTCAACAGCAAAAAATAGAATCCGAGAGATAGAAAAGAGCCCTTTTTAAAATTGAAAATTATAAAAAACCGATACGCTTGGCAGCCAAGGACTTTCAGTATCTCAGTGACTGAATTTGTAATAAGTACAGTGAAACCTCTATCTATAGTTTTTAAAGGGACCTATTAAAATAAACTATGAATGCGGGAAAACAATGAATGCGGAATTAAGAGGTCAATACGCAAATAGATACGACCGAGTAAAGATACCGTCCTCTCAATCTGCATAACCATTCGTAGGCTAAAACTCTCAGAAGAATACATGTTTCAGACGCAAATGTATTTATTTAAAAAAAATACAAACCTGAATAGAATTTACTGAATAGAAACTATTTTATTTTCGTAAGTCAATAGTATATTTTCGGCTTTGCAAATAGTATTTTTTTCAGAATCGGTTATTGAATGTGCGTTGTAGAAAGTTTTCTTTCAAAGAGTGTGCACGCTTCTGGAAATGCAGGTACAGGCAGCGGCTTCTTTTCATCAATATCGACCTCTCCTGCTATCGGTTACACAAGCTTTCGATAGTTTCTATCCCATACGTTGCCGTTGATTGTAAGAAAATTGGAAATAATGTAAAAAAACAGACAAAATGTATCAAATATGCAGCTTAATTCGAACGATAAATGCGGTAAATGGTGATAGAGAAACGATCGATGCGGTTAAGTTTAGTATGAAATTAAGTAGGGATAGAAGAAATATACGACACATCCGGGAAAACGATTATTCGAGGAACGATAGACAGAGGTTTCACTGTACTTATAAGACTAGATATGATCTTACCCCCTTTTCTCAGCCAGGACTTGCCAATAGTTTTCGGATGGACCAGCGTCACTGGTCAAGTCTTCAATGCTGATTTTATTATCAACTCCGGTCTGGATGCTCTTTTCCTTATTATGCAACTTCTTCCTTTTTAAACTGACACTGTCCTTGATTTCACTACAAATAATAAAATTTAGTGCATCTAAGAGTTGTGCATATAAGTGACTATGTGAGTGCAAAGCTCAAGATCTGTAGGAAGTGAGCAGTTTTCAAATAGCTATAAATGTTGTGTTGTCTGATAGTGGTAATTGGTATACTGGTTAGTAATGTAAATACACTACTTCTCGCATACTGTCTGGTAAATACTCTCCCATAGGTTCTTCTACAACAACATACATTGCTTTACTAAGAGAAGAGTACAGTGGACCCTCAGTTTGCCAGCATTACTTTAACCAGGATGTTGTAAAATATTACAAATACACATGTTTTTTTAAAACTGCAAAATGCATTTATAAATATAACAAAAAAAAAATTAGGCGCAGTTTGTGTATGACTCATTTTTGTTAGGGTGGAGACTGACCGGAGCATTTCGTCGTAACTTCGCTCGCAGCGAGCATCACCGAGCATCCCAAACTATGGATGGAGCGCTCGGCTCGCTGTACTGACTGCCTGAATGCTCGTATCGTAACGTGTTACGTTACGACGAAATGCTCAGGTGAGTCTCCACCTTTAATATGAAGAGAACCTAAAAATATTCATTTATGATGTAGAGTATATTGAATCCAATATTCCCGGGTTAAAATTCTCTATCCATGCAAGTGATCAAATTCACATTTTCGAAACCTTTGGATTAAAGTAGTGTCGCGATTCATTTAATCAGTTCAACTCGTATTGGAACGATTGGTTTACTTTATATTTTTTAAACTGCACAAACCTGTTTTGCCAAATCTCTTTCGAAATTGAGAGCATCACTATATTGAGATAAATTATGGTATAGTATAGAATGTGGTAAATCATGTTACACACATGATTTGAATTCAAACGTACTCACATTTTTACTTCCTTAATTGCATCTTTGCCGACAGATTTAGCCATTCGTCCAGTTAAGTTTTCTTTATCTGTCGCCACACGTTGTAACGTCATCAGACTTTTACGTGCGGTTTGCATGTTCTCCTAAAATATCAATCGTGAATTTACACATAATATAAATAATACAATAAGGCATATACATAATCGTAATATAATATTTACCTGATGGTCGGTAGAATTTGAACGAACGATAGTTTTTTTGGAAGCTTCGGTTTGAATTTTGTCTTTCGACATGTTATTTACGAAAAAGACACCGGAACAATAACTTTATAATACCATAACAAACCTCAGCACTTTGACAGCTGCCAACGCTTTAGCCGCTTTCCCGCTCTAAAAAAGGGACCCTGCGTTCATATGTTGGTATTCCTGCAAACTTAGGGATACCACTCTATAAAAAGACATTATCCAATAAAAAGGGAGGCATACTAAATGATTAGGTTTATTCTTGATTTGGATTAAATTTTTCTAAAAGTATGTACAAAAACCAAATTGTTATGTTTGACTATCTGAAAATAATACGCAAAGATATAATGGAATTCAGAATAAATAAATAATCACTTTATTATGAAGATGGATAAATAAAGCATAAATTTACGATTTTTTTAATAAACCCGAGAGTTCCTACCTTTATTGATAATCATAGCGACCAACACTCAAATGATTTTATTCTTATATTGGCTGCCACTTTTTCACCCGTGTTCGGCGGCTGAATTTCAAACTTCAAACTTTGGGAAATTTAAACTTTTAACGAACTTTTAAAATGGAAAGGTTTTACAGAAATAATATTGATGGGAGGGCAGGTATTAAAGCATTAACATTGATCAAATATTTTTCATTATATTTTGTAACATTAATTAAATAAATCTGTTATTATTACAGTACCATATCCGCAAATGCCGAGAGGTCCTAACCAAAGTGTGTTTGGACCGATCCCTGTGAGGTAAATTCATTACAATCGTAAAATGGCATATGTTTCCTGTACACTTCATATAATAATTTACGATATTAAATATTTTCGATCCGTTGTAGGTTTCCTAACATTCATGGAATTGATAACATACGTTTTACAAATCAACCATATCACGACATATATGAAAACATGGCGCCTGTGAATCAACAATATCGCTACATGCCCTCAAATGATATTCAAAATATTCAGGAATGTAACGATATTTTTTATGAGGGTCAAGCTGTTCCTTATCTGATGGGATATGGAGAAGCCAGAGAGGTATTAATATACCTAAATAAATATATTCATATCTAAATATGTTCCTAACAAATGAAACACAAACAATCTTTTACTTTGCTTTGATTTTTTTTCTAAAATCGACTTGGTAGTGTTTCTTGTCGTTGGCGATGCTTTTTTAGAAAAGGGACGATTATGATCACACACAATGGGTAACTTCAATTGTTTTTTTTGAAATTTAAAACAAATCTACTATTTACAGGCAAATTAATGGATATAACAATTGACAATCACTATTATTGTTGTTAAAATTTGTAAAGAAATTATTATGAAAGAAATTATTGTTGTTAAAATATGTAAAGTAACATTTTTTAAAAGGGTATTATCACTCAGGAGGAATATTTAATTTAAAATACTCAACCCATTAAGGATTGTGTAAGACTCGTTTTGTGTTTATAACAGCCGATAAAAACCATTTTTTCATTCATTATGTTCTTTTGCAAAATTCGCCTTCGTAAAAAGGTTATATTCGTAAGTTGGTAACGAATGACGTCACATAAATGAATCTATACTAATAATATTACACCTCAAAGCACATACATAAAGGGATACGCCCCATAACACACCCGATGACGTAAAATTTGATGAAGTATAGCGGTGTCCGTTTTTCATTTTATTAAAATATCCAAAGTTGAAACCTTAATATCTCCCTTACTTCCTTACAGATTTCAATAAAAATATTACCGATAGTCTTGTGATTTTTCATATTAATTTATTTGCTAATAATAACACACCTTGAGAATCATCCATTGCAACAAACAAACAACTCATGACGTCTTGGTTGTTTTGACTGCAGGATTCAAAATAGAAAAACTTGCTGCCCCTGTTACCGCAGTTTTACATTCCCTATTGACGAATTTAGTACTGGAAGCGGGGAACTAAAACTTGTGGGAATTTTTACCTTTTCAAAAGCTTGCATATGCGTAATGATGAAAAAATTGTTCGTATGTGTTTATTAACAAAATTATTTTGAATCTCAGGATTGCAATCCAGCCCAAAGTTCACATAGGCATTACGGCCCAGATTTGGGCAAAATCACTCGCATGGAAAATGTGAAAAGTGGTGAGACGACAACGGCAACGTTCTGTCGTCCCTTGGCAACGGTCAGCCATCCTTCAGCAACGGTCAGTCGACCTTCGGCAACGGTCAGTCGTCCTTCGGCAACGGTCAGTCGTCATCAGGACGAGAGGCCCTCCTCTTCCTCTCCCTCTTACTTGGACCAAAACACTGCGGGGACACAAAATCTAAACGCACGTAAGCACCATATTATTAATATTTTTATTTATTTTTAAAACATATTGCATACATAATTCAAATATAAAGTATTCCCGATTAGTAATTTCCGTTACTCACTTTGGGATATGGGATTAAGATTAACACGACTGAAACTCAAATTAGAAAATAAAAAGTTGCGTTTATCGGCTCCACATGTATTTTATTATGTTTTCAAGTATTATGATGATGAATTTCTCTTTTGTGAATCGGCTTGGTGTTACTGTGAGTCGTTTTAAACATTATTTGAAGCATTGTATTTGTAATTTCATATGTTGGGAGAATGTAGAAAGGTTTATTTTAGTCCTCAAATAAATGTCTTTACATGAGTGGTGTATGGTAGATGAAATATATTTTTCATAGTTCTATTCTGTATTATTATGTATTATTTGTATTTCGGAATTTCTCATTTACAATTCATTATGAACATAAACAACAAGCATTTCTTTATCATTTTCCTAAACCCCTCAAAACATCTCATTTTCTTCCCTTCAGAAGTCGCCTATCTTATTACAATCTTCATTAAAATTTGGGCGAATTAAATTATTACTTTATTTTAAATATCCCGATTCCTATAACAGGCTTAGCGACTAAATTTTACATAAATTAATTATATCAAACGCATCAGCGACTTGTCATTCTACAGACAGTTGATATCTGTCATTTTGTTCGATGGCTGTCAATGTTCGATGTATTGAGAAAATCGAATTATATTTTTGCACCATGAATTGGTCGGGAATTGAATAAGGGTGAATCAAAGATTAAGAAGAATATGATAGTCTGTGTATTTACAGGGCTTTTGACCTCTCATAGGCTGGGTAATTGATCAATTTACAAAGTGCAACATTCACCATTCTAACCATGATTGACAACCACACTACTCAAATTGTTGGAACTCCTAGATATGCATTGATCAATCTCATGACACAGTATATGTGTATGAGTTCACAGCAGCCATCTATGTCGGATTGAGAAAACCTTTATAAAGCAGGGACCCTCTATTTGTATGGAAGATCCGAACCCCGGATTATATTATATTTTAGTCACTGGGAAACGCGAAACGCCTGAAAACGAGATTATTTTTTTATGTAGCTGGTATTTTGACCAGCTATTTTTATTCACAAAATTTTGAGTGTCCAAATACATTATGTTTGGGAACAAATATTTGGACACACTCAAATTAAGTGAATTAAATAATGTTAAATTGTTTGCTGAGGCCATTAGTTCGAATTGAGTACAACATACAATATTTCATTGTTAATTAAATATTTTTATACGCGAACTAATTATACGCTATTTAAAATGCTGCCTTCGGCAGTGAGCAACGTTAAATAATAATTTAACTGCTAAGAAAAATGTTGGTACAGAGCTTCTTTTTTGAGTTAATCAAGTCAAAAAATAAACACAGAATTTTGTCACAGAATTTTAATTAATGATATACAAACACACCAGTAGAAAAATGTAAAAAAAATAACATTCTCGTGAGCGGGTTGTTTGCAGTTATTAAATAATTTGACCAACCTCCTACGTAATATAATAATAACATAATAAAGCCCTTAGCTGCACCCCAATGGTGCTATCATATAAACGCAGTGTTATCTTGATCGTTTACACATGAAGGAAAGGTGATCAGCCCTCCGCTTCAGGAACCAGTCCAGGGTAATATTGAATAAATATTACAGTGAAAAAATCACTTATCCTGGGACCTCCAGAACGGTGGCCGAGTATGCTGACCATTACATTACGTAATATAAACTAATTAAACCAACTTACCATTACGCCATACCAATCAGTCTTTGCAAAAATCTTCGTTTCTTCCATATTCAAGCATCCTTTTCATCTCTTCACCCCCAGATTTCTGACCTGACCATTTTAAAGTATTTGAAATATTTGATCATGTCAAGTTTTCTTCGTTCTTCCTCTGCTTCTATTACGAATTACATTCACCTCATAAATTTATTTTAGTGTTCTTCTTTACTTATTCGATTTACATGTCCAAACAATCTCAACACACCATTATTAATTTTTATCGACAATGCCTCAGCCTTTCTTTTTCCTACGTAAATATATAATACATCACTCACTCCTTTCAACAACGTTAAATATAAAAAAAACTCGATTATTCATGAGATCGTTTTGAAAGTTTAAAAATATAATAAAATGTATTAAAAATAAGTATCAAGCCACTTACTTTTTACTGAGCAACAGATCTTTTTAAGTAAAACCTGAATGTTTTTTCTCCATTTGAAAAATATGTAGTATAATTTAAAAAAATAATTAAACAATACATTTTCTTCAAAATGCAAGAACGACACTTTTTGCCCTGTAGCGGGTAAATATTAAGTTAAAAATATGACACTTTTGCTGGGATATAGTACATTTTTGAAAACATGCACAACTGAAAATTGTCGATTTTTGATATGTGACGTTATTGAAAGGAGTGAGCGATATGTTACAAAGTGTTTTATTCTAGTACTATAGTCTGATATTTGTATTGTTATATTATTATTAAGATTTATTTAGTATTTTTCATTTTTTAAATTTGTATGGTATTTTCGTCGTCATGGTTAAAAATGGTGGTGAGATTTTTTAGAAAATGTGAAAAAAATCAAATAGGCTTTTTTAAACAGCGTTAAACATTCAAAACACATATTTACATATGTATCGTAGTACCTACTCACGCTTAAAAACCGAATCTACTAGACAGTGAAACATCAGAACATTTGTCACCTTTTAACCTCCTAGTCAAGCTGTCCGATTATAAATTCACCAAACTATTAAGGAATTTATAAAGTTCGGATTGTAAATATATGGGTCGACCTAAAAATTGACGTTTAATTAAAATTAAGAAAAAAAACATATCGGTTGGGTATTAAAGCTTAATAATTTCCCATTAATATTTTGAGACATGTTCATTACTTGTATCTGGCTATTAAAAAAACATTTTCATTATTCTTTATCATGATTTGATCAAAGATTTATAATAAAGGATGCGGAAATGAGTTACTTGTAAACGCTATTTTCTTTGGTTTAGTCCATACTTTACACTCGTAACTGTAGAATTGTCGCGGGAAGTCGATTCGATAATATCTTGAAATAATTTAAAACGGTCGAGTTATCGAAATATCAAATATTTCACATTATGAAAATGAATCTAGTTTATTTGAAGATTTATGGCAAATTTCTTGGGTCAGGGCGTTAATTTCCGGAATGCGTCAATCGAATCGTTTGATTACTCGAACGATAAAGGATTATTGATTGGATTTGTAATTCGGACATGTTTAAATTATGCTGGTAGGAACTAATAAAGGGGGATTTATACGTTCTTAAGAAATATGTTTTATGTACCAACCACATTATCAGATGGTGTTTTATCTCAAACGACTATCACCGCTTTGATGATGCATTTATAAAATAAATTATGTAAAAATATGTCATCAGCAGGGACGTGCATTCCGTTAAGCAGAAAAGCAGTAGCTATCCAAACTTGTCCGCGTGACATATAAAAACGCAACCATACTAAGTAGTACGTAGCTTACCTTACTACCTACCTTTACTGCCTACCCTAGTTAGTAGTATCCAGCTTACCTTAGAAGTATCGTACCCTAATTAATTCTCTGTGCATACCACTGGTCATCAGTAAAATATAATATGAAAACTGTTATAACATTCCCATTCACAAATCGTAAAATTGAATTCAAAGTTTTTTTTTATTCCTTTGACCAAATGATCCCCGTAGATTTCTGGGAGGATTAAGCTTTTTTAAATAATTTTCCTTTTGGTCCAATCAGTTTCACGTTTTAAGTGAAACTCATTAATTATGTAGAGACGGCGGACAGATCATTGAATCAGAATGTGCTAACGGCTATAAATAATATCACAAAAAATATCTCTCACGTATCCAGTCCTAGTGAAACCAAATACTTGAGACGTTTTTGGTCTAAATTTTCGAAGAAGAAGTATTGTTTTATTGAAATTATTATGTATAATTAAATAACAACATATAGTTTTTTCCACTTTTATTTATTATATTACCTGTGATCAAGTTTAGTCGTTACTGACATCATCAGATGTCGATAACGACGAACCCGGTCACCGGTCAAATAAAATATATGTAGAAAAAAACTGTATATTGTAATTGTTATTTTATCGTGTACTCGTAAGATGCAGTTACCAAGAAATGTCAGTACAAAACAAAAAATAAAAAAAATATATATATTTTAACAAATGAACCAAACTTTTAACATTTTTTTCCAATAGAAGTTAAAATGAGTGTAATATAAAAAAATATCATATTGTATGATTAGTAGGTACCTTTAAATATTTTTGACGACGAATAAATGAAAACATTGAAAATGCAGATATAATTTTAAAATATAGTATTCTCTTTACGATCTCTATGAACCTATCCACTACAGACGTATAAAAATTATTGTAGGAAATTCTCGCCAGAGAAATTTGAACCGATAGAAAGGTCATTATTTTTAACTTAGCCATAATTTTCCTAATAGCGCGTACAGAAGGAATTACAGGGTTGCTGGTCCCTTTCAAGGCGGATAATACCCTTCATCTTCATAATAATATAATGACAATACTGTCCCCTCCTTAAGACGAGGACAGCTCCTCTCATTTGGAATGCGTCGTCCTGAGTGCTGCTATTATGTGCCCAGGAAGCTCCACTTATCAACTTTTACTAGATCAATTTGAAAAATTATTGACATATAACTCCTTTCATAGTGAAGAGATTCACATATGTATGTACTTATTCATTTGATATTTGGGTATTTATATGTTCAAATAAATATAAATATATAGTAGTCGTACGGGAGAAAACAGACCAACTAACAAAACGTAAAATGTTCTGGAGGGCCATTAAACCGTTTTTACACTCTTGTCATCAATGTTTTATTATATATAATATTTTAACGAGTCAATATAATAAACTTCCAATTTTAAAATCGCTTTGGGATTTTTTTGAGGTCAATATTAAGCTAGTAAGATATCAAATAGTCAATGAAAAAACGTTTTTGTAAAAAATGCACTTGGTCATTTTTTCCTGTTTGAGGATGATATGTATAAATATTTATATATACATGTATATATATATATATATATATATATATATATATATATATATATATATATATATATATATATATATATATATATATATATATATATATATATATATATATATATATATATATATATATATATATATATATATATATATATATATATATATATATATATATATATATATATATATATATATATATATATATATATATATATATATATATATATATATATATATATATATATATATATTAAACGAAAACATAGTATCATCTTAACATAAAAAATAATTTGCCTTAAGGATCTTAATACAATAGCAAGTGGATAAAACAGTTTCAGTCGACGTACGGTATTTCTTATTTATTATTATGCATATTTACATACATGCATAATATGAAGAACGTAGACCAAACTTCTTTACTTCGAACAGATCATTATTAAAATATTTTCATCAAAGGCAGGGATTTTTTTCTGAAATAATTCATTCCTTAGTTATGCTGAGCGTTGGTCTCTTAATGTACCAAATATTTACTTTAAGTAAAACAGCATCCCTGCTTTCTTTTCCGCACATACCCGGGGGGGTAGTAAATGAACTTATAACACAGGGTAATTTTAGAAAAACACTGAAGAATATCTGAGGTTCCGTATAATATGTTTGCCAAGGAATAAATTACGTAATATTATGCTTTACTTCGAAACAATCTTTTCTGGCGTAATGGATTTCAAAATTCACCAAAGCCAACTGACGAAATACGAGTAGTAAACTGTGCTATTTTACTCGTGTACAATTTTGATCTTTTGATTTTTTCTTTTATATGTATTATGCGTGGATATTTGTTTGTACCTAACAAGGTAAACAGCTATCACAAAATAAATAATATCAATTAGTTTACAATATTATGAGTGCGTCCAAATACTTTACAAATTAGGAGTTATTTTATTTTTTTTTAAATGAAAAGGATATTTTTTAGCGATTCTCAAGTATGTAAATATAATCCTGGATTCGGACCTCACATACTAATGGAAGAGTTTCTGCTTAATAAAAAGCTTCTCTCATCCCTCATCATAGATGTCTCTAGTGAAGTCTAGCTAAATCAAACGCTTCCATATTCTTCGTCACCTTTCTTGAGATGTCAAAAAATAATGTAAAATATTGATTATAATCATAAATCGACTTTTTATTTACATATATATATATATATATATATATATATATATATATATATATATATATATATATATAATATATATATATATATATATATATATATATATATATATATATATATATATATATATATATATATATATATATATATATATATTATATGTATATATATATATATATATATATATATATATATATATATATATATATATATATATATATATATATATATATATAGGGAATGTAAATGTGAAAAATACATTACAAACACCCAGACCAATTGAAAACAAATCTTTTTTTAATTTATTTTGCAATTAGCAACCCGCGACACCAGTTTCGCACTCGAGTGTCTACCCAACCACGCCACGGCGCCTGTTAAGATATATATATATCAATAAACGGTAAAAAAATTATATTCATAAATTAAAAAAAAGGGTTCCTTTGAATTTCGTAAATAATTTTTGATGATAAACTTATTGATTTGTATTATTTTGAGATAAAAAATTAAAACCTGAAACTCATTTGGTACGAGGACTTGACTGTATCAGCAATTAGAATCTGTCTAATCGACGGAATTTCGCTCTATGAAACGCGTAAACTATGTAAATTAGCCGAGGATGTCCATTTAGCAGTTAGCAACTCTATTACTTCAGTTCATTTGAATTCATACGACCAGACTCGATTACTGCCTTCCTATTGTGAACAGAATGATCGGAGATTTTGTAGCCGATTCCAATTATTTCACATTGGAAATATTATGTACCTAGTTGCTGTTCGCTCTCGGCACACGAGGCATGCTGGACGTATAAAATCATGGCTGCTCTGTATAATCGCTGTACGAGTTAAAATCTATTCGCAGACAGTAAATACTTTTTTGCAAATTAAGGACTAGTATTCGTTAAGTAGCAACTTAATTTTCTTAAAGCCCAGGAAACATTTTTTTTAAATACCATTTTTGTATTGACATAATAAGTTGTTTTTCGAAATAAATATGTGGTTTTGAAAAGGATAGAGTTGTTGAAAGGTTATATAATTTTTTTTCAATAAGTATTCTAATGAAAAAAAACATATGTATTCTAAAAATAGTTAGGCGTGAACCAACGGCTCTATGTATTGCTGGAAGCTAACTCAAATTTATTATTTATATATTTTTTTTACAAAAATGTGGCAATAATATTAGTATATAATGTAATATTAGTATATAACCACTCACTCTCGGTGATTATATTACTAACGTTTTTGTAAAAAAAAAAAATAAGTAAAAATGACTAACCACAAAGAGAATACTTAATGTATTATTAATATTCTGAATATTCAAATTTATTATTGCGCGTATGGTCTTAATGTTGCAAAAATTTGAAGACATATAAAGCATTTTCATGAATGTATATTATTGAATGTACAATCAAAGTGTATTTAAGTTGTGACCCTACGAATTTTTCACATACATACTGGTAGGAAATAATTGTTTTATACAGTAGTTTAAAAGTGTAATTAATTTTCTGCCTTATACATTTCAAATTATGTTGAAAAACGTTATTATTTTCTTGATGACGAAAATCTTATTGAACATATATGTACCATATATCTATCGTAACATTATAAACACAATTTTGGATCGAGGACTCTTTACCCCGAGGGATTAGTATTAGAGAAGAAAAACGAATAAATAACTTTTTTTATATTTGTGAGTCTTATCGAGGATGTAATAAGGAGCAGACGATACACAATATCGGACTTGTATACGGTCGAACACTAAGATAAAATTTAGGTGCATTGTTCATTGCTTAAATCGTTTACATAGATTTTTGTGGTCATAGAATTTCAACCCCAATGAATCCTCTAAATTAGAGCTTTAAGTTGATAACGAAAAAATAAATGCGATAGTGAAAGTGGATTCTCGCCTAATTGTGACCAATCTAGCAGCAAGATTCGATGTCGGTGCAAAACAATATTGGTTCATATAGTAATTTAACAACTATATAGTTTTTTCCACATCAATTTCATTTGACCAGTGACCGCGTTTCGTCGTAACCGACATCATCAGACTGTTGTGAGGCTAGACAAAATTCTATGTTTTATACTCGTACACAACAGGACAGTGGTCAAAAACCATGACTTTATATAAATTATTTTACTGACAAAATGAATTTAAATTGAGAGAGTTAAAGTATTATTTTAAAATAATTGTTACATGTAAGTTATGGTAAAGGTTTTAAGTATGATTTGATATAATTTTATTTTAGAATTGGATTTTTTATGTGAATTAATTATTAGTATTAATCATTTGAAAATTTGGTCGCTTTAGGAACCAGGTTTTCAGGGATAGGAAAATATTGGTAGAATTGAAAAAAAAACAATAATAATTTGAATTAATTAAGGCAATACCCATCAAACATGGATTTTTTCATGTTTCATGAAAATCGTGTCGAAAATTGGTTTTCTAATCGGAATTCCGGCACAAAGACTTTTCCCTGTCGATTCAGGAGAAGCAGGCGTAAAAGTCGAGGAAAAATCACCGCCGCTAAGTGATTCCATTGTTATTGGAATGTTTGCTCGAAAATAAAGTTTTTCCAAAACGGTTCTCAAGTTGGGCCCTTCTTTGTACTAATCCGACCAGTTTTTTGGTGTTCGTCGCCAATAGGGAAAACTTTACCTTCCTTCTCTCCGCGAGTCGTGATAATAATGATTGTTGTCCCATTGAATAGCCAACTCCTGCGGAAGCTAAACACAACTTCATTTCTTTCATCCCCATAACGTAGAATAAAAGGTTGCGCGATTTCCAAATTCAATTTAGGTCGTGAGTTTTGTGTTTGTTTTGAATATCTCAAAAACACTTTTACAATAAAAGCCTAGTTAAAAATAAATTAAACTTGAGTAAAGGGTTTATTAGTGCGTGCGAATTTGATTGAATAAAACTTTTGTATCAATTTTTTACTGCCACTATCCAACCGGATGATTAGAGAATTTTAATCCAAGCTGAATTTCCACGTAACGGTGTAGATAAGATTTTTAAATTCCTTTAGTTGGCTTGTACTAACATTGAAGAACGCCTAAGCCCTGTGAAGTACGAGTAAGTGGTCTTTTCACAGAATTCTTGAAAAGATATAAATTAATCACACGGTTTGGAAGGAATGTACGCTCAGAATATTTGGAAGAAGTTTTAAAGGAAACTGAACACAACTTGGCATACTCAATAATTGTGATCAAACCTATTGTGAGTTTTTTATTGTTATTTTTTTATTTTGTCTCTTAAAAAGTAGGCACTTAAAAAAGTTCTTATTGGTTCAACGGTTCATTGAAAGTCTTGGGTAAAATTAACGATTTTTTAAAAATTTCTTTGATAATTTTTATCAAGGAAACTCATCCAATAGTTCGATGTGAATATGATTTGATATCGATAAATGTATCATAAAACAGATTTTACCTGCGGCGCGCGCGGCGCGGTGGAATTTCCGCATATGAAAATTTAATTAAATTGTGGTCGCAATAAATTGGTACGTGCATTATAACGCGTTTCCTGCTCCACTAGTCAGAAATGCAATTAAAGATTTTGGTGAATTGAAAACGAGTTGTTGCAAGCTGCACTATGCGTTGATTTTTAATTTAAATTTTAGCATACTGGTAAAATGAAGCAATATTTTTATGGAAACAATATATTTCAGAAGTTTATTCTAAGCATTATTCTAAGCATTTATTCTATACAAGTATAAAAACGAGGGCCATGATATGTTGGAACAGCAGCCAAATATATAAAAAGTACGACATATAACGAAAACTCCAATCGCGTTTTTCCCGAGATTTTTTTTTTATATATAAAAAAGTATAAAAAATTCCTAGCGCCTTTAGCCTTTTGGTGCTGTTAGGCATGCGGCGCCATCTTTTAATGATACATAAATAATAAAAAAGTCGAGGACAAGGATTTCCAACAAAAACAAAATGGAGGCCGGGAATTTTTTTCGACTTTGTCGTGAGAAATATGCGACATGCGCATGACGATGGGAAAAATAAGTAAAACAAAAGTAAGATGGACTTTCACACATTATTTTTGAGACGCCGGAGGCGCAATTTTGCTAGTACGCCAGTAAGTATCTTGTACTAGACAGTTTAACTAATATATCAGCCGCTACTTGCTACTTGTATAATTATAGCACCATGTATAATACTCAGAAGATGCGATCCCTCAGAAAAATGTGCGACAAAACGATGTATGATAGATGTTCGAATAGTGAAATTAGGAAGGAATGCAAAGCTGAGATAAGCATTATCGATAAAATTAAGAAAGATGTGTTGAGATGGTTTGGACATGTAGAACGAATGAGTGAGGAAAGAACGGTAAAACAAATTTATGAGGCAAATGTCATTGGGAAAAGAAGCAGAGGAAGACCGAGAAAAACATGGCACGATCAAGTATGCCAAATACTTGAATGTGGTCAGGTTAGGAGTCGTAACAATCGGCGGGTATGTATGAGGAGATGCATGAACGTGGAAGAGGCGAAGAATGTTCTATTCTCTCTGCCTACCCCTGCTGCGAAGCGGCGTGATGGTTAGTTAGTTAGTTAGTTTTATAATACTGTAATACTCACTGGATGATCGAAGAAAATCAGTACACGTGATCTTCTGTAAATTGCTCAACTCACATTGATTCGCCAAAATTGCTGAAACGTATATGCCTTAGAGTTCCCAGTCGGATCACCAGGATAACTGACACCTTAGCGCTACCCACGAGTAGAACAATCTCCAAACAAAGTTCTTATATTTATCGTTCATCAAAAATGGTTAACGATGAATATTGGGATTTCGATATGTTCTTTTCGTCATTGTCAGCGCTGAGATCGCCTACATTCTAACTCGACATTTATATCGTGTGGTCCCATGTATCATAAAATTTGTCTTTGACTTGAGGTTCAATCTTTCTCTTTACCTCTTTTACTTCCTCCCCCCTTTTTCAAGGATTTTCGCAAATTTACAAATGTCGAATTTTGTAATTGGAAAAGTACAAGTACTTTGTTATTTTGTGTAACTTATTATTGTGAATGACTTGATTAATATAACGATAAATATACAAATAAAATAAAATGCAGATAAAAAATAAGAAAGTATATTACGATTTCGTGAAACCATTAAATGAAAATATAAAGACTTTATGTACCTATATCTTCAGTCTTACACTGAAGGAATAACGAATTGCGGAAATTATGGTTCTGTCTGAAGTATAATATCTCGTCATTAGAGTTTTGAAAGAATTGATGCTAAGACTCAGACCGCACAATAGTTTGCAAGGCCGGCAACTGAAAAGTCGCCCGGCGAAAGGACGCTTACTTAACAAATGATCTCGGAACTTCCTCGTCTTATAAAAAGTTGGGTGCACAAACATTCGGGACGCTTTATTGTTTTCCTTAATGCGGCAAGATGAGATGAAAGCGCATAGTCCGCAATTTGTACCAGGTATAAAACAAAACCCAGACAGTTCTCAAGTACCCGAGTGTTTGGGTTTGTTTGCAACTCTTCCCATATTCATTAAGAATGCATTTATGTCTTCATTATACCAACAAGTTTCAAGCCGAGGTTCTATTACCTGATTCCAGTGCCTATTAAATATGTATAGGTTAAATCTCAAATACATGTTTATTTTCTACGAAGTTTCTTGTTTAACGAAATAATAATTGCTGAAAACTGTTATCTTAATATCAATATATGTTTGTATGCTAGATTGTTGATGATTATAATCTAGGAAATTACTTTTTGGAAAACCCTTGTAGCGGTGACACGCTATTAGCTATGTAGTATCAAATGACCTTTCGGTATTTGATAATCTCACTCACGCACACACACACACACACACACACACATACACACATATATTTGTATATATATATATATATATATATATATATATATATATATATATGTATATATATAATATATATATATATATATATATATATATATATATATATATATATATATATATATATATATAAATATATATATATATATATATATATATATATATATATATATATATATATATATATATATATATATATATATATATATATATATATAATATATATATATATATATATATATATATATATATATAATATATATATATATATATATATAATATATATATAATATATATATATATATATATATATATATATATATATATATATATATATATATATATATATATATATATATATATAATATATATATATATATATATATATATATATATATATATATATATATATATATATATATATATATAATATATATATATATATATATATATATATATATATATATATATATATATATATATATATGTATATATATTTTCACGCATCTCATCGTACATTTTTAAACCCTTATGCATAGTAAAAGTACGCGATTCTGATTTTTTTAAATGGCAGTCTTTTTTATCCTTATTTCTAGTAACATGTTAATAATTTTTTTTTCATTCTTTAAAAGTACTTTTTTCTCAAAATATTTAGGCTCTATATCGTCAAAAAAATAAACATAAAAATAAGAATATTTCTTATTATTTTAATGTGGTAAATAAACAGTGATTGTTATAAAGTTATTTTGTTCACTTATAATACAAATGGGAAAAAAATACTTATTTTATAAAATACTTATTAAAATTACTATTACTATTAAAAATTAGTCATATGATATATTTAAGGATAGGTTGGTATCTTTGAAGCCTAAGTAGTGTTATTCGTTACTATTATGAGTATCTTGCATTACAACGGGACCTGGTGCCAATTCTCGTGAACGGCTGCACGAGGTAAAGTAAGGTTCGATAGCTTTGCATGTAGTTCCGTTTGTCATCCGAATCGAGGGAATATTTTTCTATTAACGCGAAGCACATTAGAATGGTAGAATGTTTCTCACTTCAGGTTAAGTAAGAGCGAGAATGTAGGAATTCACAGCGATAATCGAAAGGAGTGATAAGAAAAGTTATGCCTAAAAGCAATCTCCGTTAAATCATATTCCCCCTTGCGTGTCCCGAATAATATTGCGGGATATTGAATTCTGCCAACAGGACAGAATTTATATCGCGTCGACCGCACCGAGAAAAAAAACTCAAGAATTATCAAATTTTCATTCAGTATTTTCACCATATACTTTTAAAGTGTATTAAAATAAAGAAGCATTTGAAGCGCCATAACTGTGTTAGTCAATTTAACATACGTAAATGTATTGCTAGACTTCATTCCATTTATTTATTATAAGTATAGCGTAGCAACATGGCTATTTATCAATTTAATGATGTCTCGAATACTTGAAAATGATGAAAAATTACGACTTGCTATACTCTTATCGCAAATGAGTGATATTTTGTTCCACAAACTTTAAATATATCTGTTTGGACAAACAGATATATTTAAATGTATTATATACGGGGAAAAATATTTATATAATGAATGGAAAGATGATTTATTATAATCATTATATTATTGGTTACTTTGTGTAATGGTTAGCATGTTTGTCCCGGGTTCAGTTCCCAAGGGGGGGGGATGAAAATAAATATTGGTGTGCACTCTAACTTTTATGTATTACTACCTGGACTGGTCCCTGATGCGCAGAAGTGATCATCTTGCCTTCATGTACGGATATATATATATATATATATATATATAATATATATATATATATATATATATATATATATATATATATATATATATATATATATATATATATATATATATATATATATATATATATAAATAAATATATATATATATATATATATATATATATATATATATATATATATATATATATATATATATATATATATATATATATATATATATTTATATATATATATTATATATATATATATATATATATATATATATATATATATATATATATATATATATATATATATATATACATATAATACCTTAATCAGACTCGGTGGTTTGATTCCCGTTCTTCCGAGCACAGTGCACGTCGCTTCTCACTTGAATGAATATGAGATGCAAGCCGAATCCTTACAAGACCGTTTCCGTATGGTATGGTACAGGTTCAGTATGCACCGCTGAAAGGAAGACTACTGAACTGAGAATTGCCTTCCAATAGCTCTAACACGTGTGAAAAACAAATTTTGTTGTAAAAAGGAACACTCTTTTTCAAAGAAATATTCCATAAAATCAGTTGATTAATTTGTTACTTTTTACTCGAGTAGATATTTGGTGAATGTCTGTGTGAATATGTGTTATTTAAATATATGCTGAATATCATGTATGCACATCTCCGTTGTGTGGTTTTCGAGGCGTATTATTCGGGTTATTGGCGCTTTTCATTTTTCAACACCCGTATTACATTATTAAATATTTTTTCGGTATTATACTTTACAAAAAAATCTATTAGTTATTCTTTAAGTATTTTGAAGCTGTTTTATAATTGCCTGAATTTTGGTTTATTTACACTGTTTATGTACAAAAATAAATATCCAAAATTGAAAAAGCTATGATGTTTTGCTCTTTCTAATTCGATAAAACTTACCTAATATCTTTTTAGCCTCATTTTTTGTCAGGATTACTTTTTTAAACTTTCTAGCGCTTACATACGACTCCATGCATCGGTGCTTTTAGTACAAAATTCAATCTCGTCTGTGAGCGTCTTCTACGATCACCTCTCAAGAAAATACACGCTCTCCTACGATTTAAATCAAACGCACCGAATGCCATCCGATTAACTTTAACGTAAAGTTTCTAAAAAATAAATCTAGATATATATGTTCTCATACATATCGGATTTACTACACTATAACACATTACTATAACACATTCTGTCTCCTAGTTTACAATAACGATATGGCTTTTTTCAACTCTACACCTAGAATGCTAAAGTTGCACAATTAATTAGAAAATAATGATAATGTTATCATCGCCATTTTTAATGATGGCATTAAAAAAAACAAGAGGTCTTTACCAGATAGTGAAATCAAACTGAAATAGAGTCGTGAATTTTCTACCTTAATCTTGTAGCTTAGTTTAATTTCGCTTTTAATTTTTACTTTAATTTTATTCTTATTACTTTTTATTGTTTTAATTATTTTTTTACTACCGAATTTCTATTTTTCTTTATACTCTAATACGTATTTAACCTGTGATTTTACTTGTTTTTTTTAAGTTTGTTGTGTTCTCAACTAATTGATGAAAATCTTTTAAACGATTTGTATTGCACCGTATTTCATTTCATATTATGTGTTTTCCATTGTTTGTGAACCATAAACAAAAAAATAAAATAATAATAAAGAATATTAAAACTTGCCTTTGCCATTTTAGAACATTCGATAGAAGTAGTTGTCAAAAAACCATTCTCCGCTACAAGCAGCAAGAGTACGTCATCCAGGGGCGGACATACCGATACAAGGACGCCGGACTCTTCAACAATTACTCGTACCTCTAGTGAACCGTCTCGCTCGTCGAATGTGACGTCATACAAAGCTGTGCCTGACAAACAAAGGGTAAGATTATATTACTTATATACTTCCGCGTATTACTTCTATTTTTGCCGACTTTGTGCTTAACCAGACTGACATGATAAAACTAATGTAGAAATCCGTTTGGAAGGAAAATAACGTCGGAAATGTTTGTTCACTTGTCTGAGATCGTTTTTATAGTAATATATATATATATATATATATATATGTATATATATATATATATATATATATATATATATATATATATATATATATATATATATATATATATATATATATATATATTTATATATATATATATATACATATATATAAATATATATATATATATATATATATATATATATATATATATATATATAAATATATATATATATATATATATATATATATATATATATATATATATATATATATATATATCTATATAAATATATATATACTAAATTTTCTGGTGGAACTCCATTTTATGTTATAAAATAACATGTACTTCTATATCATTTTTCCACATATTTTTTATACAAGCGATCGGGTTTTGTTGCTACATGGCGTGATATCACCAGTCTGATGAAGTCAGTAACGACTAAATCCGATCCATGTTCAAATAATTTATCCATATGCTGAAAAAACTGTATTATAGTAGTTGTTATTTTATTATATTATATTATTGTAATCGCTTACTGAAATTAATACTTGAAATATTTTTTAAATTGTATTTCTGTGGTCCGCCGTATTTGTTGAAAACACAGTTTCCTTTTCGTGTACAGCGTTGAAGTATAAAACCATTATAATATTTCCAGAAAAAATGTCCTTAACATTCAGAGTGGATAAATGCTGTTTGTGTAATTTCTACTTATGCATAAATACGTTTAAACGGGGCTTTGTTATGGGTTATACCATTATGAATTTACTTCATTCCCCAAT